>NC_134471.1:44915787-45038312 GCF_964194025.1 Convolutriloba macropyga
AGGAAAGAAAAAAAGAGGACAGAGAAGAAAATAGAGAAAGAAAATATTGAGGATATCAAATCAGAGAAAAATTGGACACATTTAGTTCACGCAAGAAGCAAAAACTCAAGCGTATAAACCTACTGAAGAAAGTCAAGAGAAACAATGCTCTAGAACCAACGTTAAACAAAATGAGCATATACCCGGGCACTATAACCCTTCTCTATGTTGGGACACAATCAGGACCATATAGCCCAGTGGTAACTGATCATGACTAATGACCTTTTGACCCGGGTTCCATTCCCACGCATCAATTTTTTTAGCCTTTTAGGTCAATGAGCAATTTAGGTCAATGACCTCTCTCGTTGAGCCTTTTAGGTCAATGAGCCTTTTAGTTCAATTGAGCCTTTTAGGTCAATGACCTCTCTCGATTTGACCGCTTAACCATGCTGCTCAACGCACCTCTTAAACATGCGCTTCGAGAGGCTTCTTAAACATGCAAAAATTTGTCTTTTTTAGAGCTCACGCGTTTAATATATAAGATTAATGGTTTTAACGACATTGACACAAACTGTTTTCAAAAATATTAGCACTAGCTTTGATGTTTCCGCCTTTTTTCTGCTTCTTAGCCTCATAATGGAGAGCTCTGAGAGGTTCTCTAAAGAGTTAGTCCCATTTTGATCAATTTGATTAGCTTTCAAAGCTGCAGGTTTTAACGACTTAAACTTTTTCAAAAATGAGTTTTTTCGATTATGATTTTCTAAATTGTTTTGTTTTTGTCCTAACTTTTGATTGTTGCCTGCAATTATAACTGCTTTTATTGCGTTGCCTCCCAATTAATTTGATTAAGGTTCAGATATTTAGCCTATTGATGGATAGTGCCCTAAATGTTTAAGAATTTGTGTTTTAATTGCGTGTTTTATTGACTTTTAGATGCCACTCATTTCCAATGCCTTCGCAAATTTTTCTTTTAAATTTGTGTTGTCGTTTTATTTTATCCGAGGTGATTTTGCACACAGTTGGTGATTAATGTATCAACAACCATTGAGTAAGTCTTCTGAGGTTGATGTTGCTGGGGAAAATATCTTCGGACACACTATTGTTTCGAAGCTTCCTTTTTTCAATTTTCGTAGCTGTTTTTATTTTCGTTGACGTCCTCTTTTCTGAATTATATATTATACGAGGCGGCTCTTATAAGGAGGCTAATAATGTGGTCTTCGTTTGTCTCAATTCTTCGTTTGTCTCAGTTCTATATAACAAGTTTTCACAAGTTTCTCCATGACTTTGATCTTTACAAACAGGATAAAAAGGTAATACTGTGGGCATTAAGTTCAATTAGAGGTCCTTAATTGGTGTTGATAGTTTTTTTAAGTTCTTAGAGGTCTGAAGTTGCAGAGAACGCCAAAATCTAATGTGAAAAGGGTGTTTCAAGCAGTTTTTGATCCTCAATAGGTGCGATTTTTCACGTCTCAAACTTAAGGTAGATTACTGAATTCCTTTTAGTGAGAAAGAAATTGTTCTGAAGATATAAGCATCACGAAATTTAAAGATTTTTCAGTAAAGTTTGAAATGTTTAACTTTTGTCATTTTCCGAGTTTTCGAGGGTCAGGTGTCGGTGCATTTTCTATGCTCTCAGGTGTCGGTCTGATAACAGGGTTACTGCGTTGTTTATGGCGGCACGAAAATGGCTTTCAAGTTAATAATATCACGACTTTTAGCGGCTTTACAATAAAATTTGCATTTTTCAAGTTTGAAAATAATGATAAATTTACAGACTTTTTCAATCCTTAAGGGCCAAAGAAACGTTTAAGGGCTTAAAGATACGCTGGTTAATTTATAGCGTTAAAAATGGTGGTTTCTACGATAATGTCAAAATATTTAGCTGCGTTCTCATTAAGTTTGCATTCTTTTTTCAAAGTGTTGGTCATTCTTCGAGCTTTTCGATCGCAACGATGTTTTATTGAAAGCTTATGAATTGTTTAATTTTTAACTTTTAGAAGCATAAATTTTGTTTTAAGAACAAGAACGGCGATGACCTTGAGCACCGTTTATCTTTTGGCTGCTTTTTCGAAATTGTTAACTTTTTTCTAGTTCTTGCTTCTGTTTGTCGCTTATTTGTGGTAAGCTACTGTGCTAAGCTACTGTTAAAGTCCAATGTTGGAAAACAAGAAAGTCAAGTCACGAACAAACTCTCCGCAGCTAAAAGAGCCTGTAGAATAGCCACTTACTCTTCGAATCGTAAAAAGCCACATACATTTACAACTACATTCTTCATAACTTTTTTTTTTAGTATTTAATAAAGCCCATATGGGCCAATAATCATATTTAAGCTGAACCGTAAGTGCGAATGATTGCCAGAAAATAGCCGCAATAGATTCGTAGACCTGCAGTCTCAAAGATAACAAAAAAAAACAGCGCCAAAAAAGTCTTTTTTAACCTTTAGGCTGCATTGTGATAAAGAATCTGTTTAACTAATTGCTATTTCTAAAAGATGCACTCAAATACCTTTCATTTAGAGTGACAAGCACTCATATGACCTTTTCTCATTAAACTATAGAAAACAAAACTCAATTTCAGAGTCAGGAAGTTATTTTTGAGAGTGAGGTAAGTCACGTGTGACCAAAAACTTGTGAGCGCGAATGAACAAAAAAACTCCCTCCACCAAGAGTGAAAAATTATGTCACGCACGCACTTCAGTTGAAGTTGCATGAACGAATGAACAAAAAGCAGATTTGAAGTGATTGTGACGTCAAATGATCGTAGCAAAAATCTTGACGAAATAAAAAAAAACATAGCAGGACAAATCCTGAAATACATTTCAATAAAAAAAGAAGTACCCTAACTGAGCAGCAGATCAACTGAACAATGCCAGCCAAAACACAAACAAGATCATCAAAAAAATTGAGAAACTAAAATAGTCAAACAGACTAAACAAAAAAATACACATTGCTAAAACTCTTAAGCTTTTACCCCTAAGGCAAAATTTGATCCCTTTAAATATACCTATTTCAAAAATACGTTTAAAACCAATTTTTGCTTCTGAGATCGGTCCAGTATTATATCTGGAAGACCGGAAAAAAATTCATTGGCCCTTGAAGATCGATTAACTCAATAACCGAAAAATTTTTAAAATGAAATCAATTGCAAATTTTAATGAAATGTTGCTAAAAATCGTGATATTAATATCTTAGGAATCAGTTCGGTGTCTCTAGAGGCTATTCAGTAACCCAATTCCAAGCCTTAAAAAATTCATTGGCTCAAAGATCGATAGGCAATAGTTTTTAGAACTAATTTCAAAATTCAAAAAGTAGAAATTCGTTCTACCAAAATGTTGAAAGCTATTCAATTGCCCCGAGCAAGTAATTAATAACATGCTATCAAACCCTGGATGAGGTTACCTGGTTACTGATACAAGAAAAATGAATTAAAGACAAATGTTTTGAAAAAACTAAGAAAATTCTAAATTTCGAAGGGTTAAATTTTTGAAAAACAAATCCATTGAAACTAACAACAATGCAGCAATTTTTTATCAGACCGTGAAATAGGTTTTCTGGCTCTTGAGAATGGAAAAAAATCAAAAATTGACAAAACTTTAGAAAATCATAAATTGCAGATTTTATCAAAAAAATTGCAGAAATTCGAGACATTAAAATGTTCAAAATCAATCCATTGGTACTAGAAACTATTCAATGCCCTATTATCAAACCCTAAAGGAGATTACTTGGTCCCTGAAGCAGGAAAAACAAAAACTGGCAAAAATTTTCAAAAAAACTTAAAATAGCAAAAATTAGTATCATTTTGCGTGCTTGTGTTTGTAGTACCAAAACATATAGCTCATAAAATGGTCACAGCAAGTAATTTTGTCTCGCAAAAGGCCTTCATAAACTTTTAAAAACTTCAACTTAAGACTAATCAAACAAAAGTAAAAAAAAATTTTAAAAAAACAAGAAAAATTAAACCATTTTGAGCCCAAAAACTCCTAAAAATGACCTTTTAACCTTGAATTAAGGCCATCCCAGTAGCTGCACCACTCTAAGCATTTGAAGGACTACTAAAGCCCTCTTTGGGCCTCTAGTGAAACTTAATGCCCGCTGGGCTTTACCTGTTTATCCCGTTTTGAAAGATCAAAGTCGTTGAAAAATGTGTGAACACATCTTAAAAAAAACACAGCGCCCCAATACAATTCAAATTCGTTGAATTGTAAAAAAGATAACAGGACAAGTCCCGACGCACAATTCAAAAAAATTTCAATGACTAAACAAAAACTGGACCTAGAACGGAATATGAGTGAATTGGGAAAGCCATTTCCAAAAATCGAAAAATTTTTTTAAAAAAATGAAATCAATGTCAAAATACCGCATGTGAACAAGAAACCACTAGCAAGAGAGAAATTTGGTTCAAATAAAAAAGGCCCAGAATGAACGATAAATGGATTGGGAAAACCATTTACAAAAAAATCCAATTCAAAAATCGATAAAACGGTAATAATCAAAGTGAAATTGCCGCATGTGAACAAAAAACCACCAGCGAATTTTTGTTCAAACACCGTTTTCTCACTCTACTTCAAAAATAGAGCGAAAAAATGCACGCCGCAAAACCACTCGCTTTTTCACTCCACTTCCTGTTTCGGCGTGAACAAAATCACTACTCGAATTTGACTTCAAGAATCATGAAAATCTGTGAACAGATCTTAAAACAAACTTAGCCTAAAGAATTCCGGAAGCAACTCGAAGAAGAAAATTAACCACACTCGCTGACCTCATTCACACTCTACTTATTTATACAAAGCGTTTTAAACAACACGAAGAACATGAAAAAACTGACAAAAACTGATATATCTGATAAAATATAATTTTAGTTGTATCTCCAAAAAATAATGGTAAAAGGACAGGTAGTTTGCAGCCAAATATTATTAATTGAAAGACAACCTCATGAAATGGGTTCCTAAAGAGAAAACCGAGCGGGAAATGAGATGACCGACGAAACCAAAAAACAATATTTTCAAAAAATTCTCTACAAATGCTAAATGGAAATTCCTGACCATTACTCTGAGAAAATGTTAATTACACTCCTCATCAGTCAGCCTGCCAATACTTGACGGAGAGAAAATAAGATATTTCAATAATATATGTTAAGATATGTTTAGATATTTTACAAAATGTGAAAAGAAAAAATTCTGAAAAAAAAAATTAAAATTATTTAAGTGAAGTGCCCAATTTAGCGTTGAAGATTCTTCCCAACCATTATTCGGCAAAATTTTTTAATAAGTTATTCTGCTAGATCGGTCAATCATCCATATAACATGATACAAAGATCAAACGACTATTGGAAACTGCCAAGAACAAAAAACCTGAAAGGAAATCTATATTTTTAATGAAAATAGCCATGTCTAGACTTGAATTCAGAGTAACAACTAACAATTAATAGTTGACCGAGAACAGCAACAGCGAGAACAATAACAACAACAACTACAGCGAGAAGCGTAAGATCGGAAGAAATTGTTAAAAAATTTTGAAAACATAGAAAAACCGGAAAAACGTTTGCTCGCATTTAGCCACGAATTTGCTCGAATTTTTTTCAACAAAAACATTTCAAATTAAATAACAATCGAAACAAAAGATGACCACAACTGCTAGACCAAATTGTTTAAACCACACAACTCATCAATTGCCATAAAACTGAAGACCACAAATTGCTCAATAGGCAGAAAACACTGCAAAATGGTAAAAATAGCTGAATATTGAATATAAAAGTGTAATATTTGCTTCAGATGAGCAAAATTGCTTCCACACACATAGTAAACTAAGATTAAACTAACAGTTTGGATAATTGTGAAAAACACATTTGACTGAAAACATTGGAGTTAAAACTAAAACATACCCGGCAGATTGCCGGAAAATAGCCGCCGTTGATTCCAATAAGCATGATTGGTATTGAAAGAATAGAAGATATCGAAAAAAAAAGATTTTTGTACAAAAACATTTTTACGTCCGATTTAATTTGATGGCATTTCTTAGTTGAACATAACGTACTTCTGTTTCTTAGAGAGAGGCTACAGGGGCTACTATCAATACCAATAAGCATTAGAGATGGTAACTAAGACTTATAGGAACGACGTTCAAATAGCGGGCATCTAAAATTGGGCTTTATCCCATTTCTACTTCTGACTTCAATTTTTTATACTGACTCTGTTCATTTTGAATTGCTTTGCTGAGCAACTGATGTTCAAAATCACTTAGCAGAATGAGAGAAGAGAGTAACTAGCCTAGAGAAGTCAAAAAGATATCACGTAAAATGTTGAAAAAGCGGCAAAATGAGGTAAAGCGAAATATTTTTTATTCGACGAAGTAAAAAAAAATAGGAGCGCTATAATAGCCGGCTGAGAAGATGAGGGCGGCTATTAAAAGATGTTTGGAAAAAGCCGCACATGATCAAAATATATCACCGGCTTATCGAAAATTTTTCACACCTTTTTCTCCCACTTTCAAAAACAATATGAACAAAACGATATGAACAAAAAGCTCTTTTCTCTTCTCTCTGCTCTCCAATTCGTTCCGCTGATCGACCTCAGCAATTAGAGTGCAAATGCGTCATTGACATTTACATCCTGTTTCAAATACACTCCAAAAAATTAGCGATCAGAAAATAAGTCCATTTATTCATTTGGCAAAAATTTATCAAAAAAATTACGCAGTCATCCTTCTGCCTAAAAAATTAGAAACAGATTACAGAGATTCGAGAAATGAAAATACTTAGCCAAAAAATTATCAAAATATAAAATTATAAAACATTAAAATTGTAATAAACACGTTTTCACTGAATTTCATAGGTTAAACGACAAAAAATAAATCCATTTTCAAACATAGCGGGCAGATTGCCGGAATATAGCCGCCGCTGACACGCTACACTCACATCGGGATTGAAAAAATAGAAGAGATAGAAATTGACAAAATTTTCCAAAAGTATCAAAATATGTTCTATTTCAGTGTGGTTTCAGTTCGATTCTAAACCTATACTAACTTCAGCTTCTAAACTGAAGGGTATTAAACTTCATACTAATATAAGCTAGCAATCACTCTGATGAACTTTGATAACCTAATGCACTATGACCGGGCTATATCTGTTTATCCCGTCTATTTGGATTTTGCTCTTTTGACATTGACCGTATTCACTAAATTGCGTAATTCAATGCGTGAAAGAATTTAGAATCCATTCAGTTGAAATAGTGAGTGAGGTAAGTCAGATGTCAAACGTGAAAATCGTGACTTATGTAAAACGAAAAACGTGATCAAAAGGTAAACCGAATTCAAAAGGAGAGCGCCTATATAATATCCGTTTGAGAGGCTGAAGGCGGCTATTAATAAAATTAAAATACTGGCTATTCGCAGAAGGTCTTTTTCTACTAACTTAAGTCAAAAACAAGCAAAAAACAAAGAAAAATTGGACAAAAATTACAAAATACGGATTAGCTTGTGTAGAATTTTATAAAACAAAAGACCTCACGTCCAGATTTCGATGCACGATTTGCCAAACGAGCGTTGCCATATACACTGATTTTGCAGGAAAAAACTGATCAAGGTCCAAAAATGAAGAAAATAAAGAAAAAAATCTAAAAATTAACTTTAAAAAATTGAGAAATATGCGCCCATTTTAAGCTTGAAAATTGTTAGACTCCAAAAAACTTTGTAGTATCAATTTCAGAAAATTACATGTTAATGTAGCATCAATCAAAACTATTTCTACAAAAAACCAAATTACAAGTTAAAAAATTGAGCCAAATGGAAAAAAATACGGCTAAAAATGGTTATCTATACGCGGCATTCTGTAAAAAAAACACTTTTCAAAGTCGAAAAGCCATTCACTGATAGAAGCGCATGATCAAAGAACTTCTCTCGCTGAGAAAAACTTAGTTAACACGGCAATTTTTCTCTTTAGCTTTTAGGTCAAAACGCCGTGTGAACGAATAGTACTTCCGGTAAAAAAAGTCTTAACCTCTTCGAGTCGCAAAAAAGACAGCGCCCCAATACAATTCAAACTGAATTTTAAAAAAACCAAGAAAAGGCCAATAATAGACTCAGCTATGGCTTCGCGGCTATTAAAAACGTTTAGAATTGAACAATAAACTAAACTTCTAAACTTTAAAAGCATAACAATTTAGGGAATTCGGAGTATATTCAGATTCATACATATACATTGACCCATAGTCCTTCTTAAGCATCATAAGATAAGACTATATTTGTCAAAAACTCTGACTACACTTGGTCGTTTGGAGGTGCCGTTTATGATGCGCGGCTGCAAGGGAATACATTGTGCTAGTGTGATTAGGAATATGAAAAAAGCCAAAAATTGTAGACGATGAGGGTACTAATGATGTTCAACAGCTGGAGAATCTATGTCAATCTACGAATGTCTGACTGAGCGGGTAAAGCGTAAATTGAGTCCCAGGGGCATATTGTAAAATGGGTGCAACTTTAAGATATGAGAAGCCAGAGACCAAACATGAGGGCTACCCAGAGAAATATCTTTGCTAGAAACTGCTCTTCTTCATGCTGCGGAGTTCCACTCGCTAAAACAATCCAATTTATTTCGACAAGAGTTAGAGTTATTTTTCTTTCCTATCATGTTCTGAAGTATGGAGTTCATGGATTAAAACAAGGCTAAGTCAAGCAAAACCAGGCATTTATTGTACTATAAGTACAAATATCTCGCGGCCCATCAAACTATTGGCTTCCAATGAAAACTTTGCTTTCGGTAATTTCTAGAACTGCACAGGATCGGTTTTGCTGCTACTGCTTACAAAGTTAAAGCGGCTTTCAATAAACGTGCGAGTTGTCATCAGCATCGACGAATTCTCAAGCTGAAATGTTTTCCGTTTCTTGTGCATGCCTTCTTGACAACTGGACCACCCTGTTGTGGGTTAACATCTCTTAAATTGCGCTCATAGACAATCACGTTTAAAGAAAACGAAGATAACTTTAAAGTTGTATCGATTTGTTTTACAAGGAGGCTCATTAATGTGCGTTCGCACATGATGTTCCGCCCCGCGCTCATCCACATTTTTGACTTAACTGTCTTTCGACTTACATTTTTGGCAAAAAGATAATCAAAAATAGATGTTTCAGTTTTAAAAAAATCGTTACACAACCAACTAAACATACCCGGCAGATTGCCGGAAAATAGCCGCCGCTGATTCCAATAAGCATGATTGGTATTGAAAGAAAAGAAGATATCGAAAAAAAAAGATTTTGTACAAAAACATTTTTACGTCCGATTTATATTGATGGCATTTCGTCGTTGAACATACTTCTGTTTCTTAGAGAGAGGCTACAGGGGCAAGTATCAATACCAATAAGCATAAGAGATGGTAACTAAGACTTATAGGAACGACGTTCAAATAGCGGGCATCTAAAATTGGGCTTTATGGGTTTATCCCGTTTCTATTTCTGACTTCAATTTTTTATTCTGACTCTGTTCATTTTGAAATGCTTTGCTGAGCAACTGATGTTCAAAATCACTTTTAGCAGAATGAGAGGAGAGAGAACTAGCCAAGAGAAGTCAAAAAGATTTCACGCAAAATGCTGAAAAAGCGGCAAAATGGTAAAGCGAAAAAAAGTTCGACGAAGTAAAAAAAAAAATAGGAGCGCTATAATAGCCGGCTGAGAAAATGAGGGCGGCTATTAATAATTGAATTAAATAATGCCATGATGACTCATTACAAAATCTGCCATTAAAAAGATTACGAGAAAAAAAAACAGCAACAACAAAAGCAAAAATTTCATGGCAAAAACTCATCTAAATTTAAAAGCACCTAGTAACAACGTCTAATTACAATCAGACAAAACCCTAATTAAACAAATTTTCTCTCTTTTAACTACACAGCAGATGGGATTGTTCCTTAATAAGACTAGGTAACAAGTTGACGAAAAGAAGAAATAATGAGGCGAAACTCAAAAATCAATCAAATTTTTTAAACCAAATAAATTCAAAAGTCTTAAAATCATTAGCTTTTAACGAAATAGTTCCTGATAAAATTACTAAAAAGTCAAAACGAAACCAGTAGGACCTGCCATTTCTTAGACTAATTAAGTCTAAACAAATTACAAACATTGCGAAAACACAAATTAGTGAAGCCATTAAAATCATTAGCTATTATTTTGAATATTAGGATTTTTATTTCAATTTACATTATTTTAGCTAAAATTATTCTGAATGAATAAATAAGTTCAATTGGGCCACATTTGAAAATCATTGGTATCTGTTATTACGCGATTGTGCTAAAGCAAGAGAAAAAGAAATACAAATACACCACTCACATAACTTGTTATGATAATGCACATTGTCCTAAACAAAACAAAAGTTACATCATAATATCAGTAAATATTTAAATTTTTAAAATACAAGGAAATGTATGGGACCTCTCAATGGTGAGAATAATTTACAAGTTGACGAAAAGATCAAAAACCGAAAAAATTGAAAAATCCTTGAAAATTTTAAAAATGTGTAATGTCAAAAACTTTAAGATTATTCGCTATAAACTGACTGCTTTGGGTAAAATCATTCATTCAATCCTAAATTACAAGCTTATGAGACCGGTCAGCATTTTACGGATACATTAAGAGTAAAAGAAACAGGCAAAAACAGCAAACTCAAAAAAAAATTGAGCGAGAAAAGTGTGGAAGCCAATAAAAAAATAAAGAAAAAAATGCTCTAATTTTAGAATTGGATTCTTTTTAACTTTGTGACTCCAATAAATCAACAAACAAGAACAAATACATTAAAGCCACGAAAGTTTTGAGAAAACCATAGTATCCACGCCATTAAATTCAATAGCTGTCAATGGAAGCTAATAAATACGCTGAATTATTAGTCGATGAGACGGCAAGGATGTCTGTCATTCATAAGTCATCAAAAAGACCTTACAATGAGTCAATGACTAGGAAAACAACAACAAATACAGGCAAAATCCAAAAATAATGTAGAAAAGTGCGAGAAGAAAGTGTCGAAGCCATTTAAAACATAACCTTTTCATTGAAAACTGTATGTATGATTTAATGAACCTCTTCTCTAGGTCAATGCAAATATCAATATTAAGACAATGTGTTAAGATTCCAAAAGGAAACATATTTACGAAAAAATTTTCCAATATAAAAACTGGTGCATCGAAGTCATAAAACCAAAAGTTAGAAGATAAAACCGCTTACTAGGTTAACTTTGGATTCAGAAAATAAAGGGTCCCGTCATTACTGAAACTGATTTACAGTTCGCAAATATAAGTTCCATATCGATTAATGTTAAAACTTCTCGAAAAGTCATTTTTTAAAGTCTTAACAGCCAAGTTCAATAGCTTTCATCAGAAGTGAATAATTATGCTAAGTTATGCCTCAATTGGCGGACAAGGATATTTATCATGCATAGGTAATCAATAAGACATCACAAGAAGTCTTATGACTATGCAAACAACAACAAATACAAGCGAAAACCTAAAATTCTGTAAAAGAAGTGCGAGAAGAAAGTGTCGAAGCAATTTAAACAAAAGTTTTTCTCTGAAAAATTTATTCATGATTCATTGAACGCTTTCTCTAAGCAGATGGGAGATATCAATATCAGGATAATGTCATAAGATTTCAAGAGGAACCAAAAATACGAAAAAATTAAAAATCTTGAGGAATTGAAGCCATATAAAAATAGTTAGAAGATAAAACCGTTAACCAGATTATTCTTGGTTGCAGTAGAAAGGAAGAGGGTTCTGTCATTACTTAGACTGACTTAGAATTCACGAAACTAAGTGTTTGATCGGTTAATATTAAAAAAATTTCTCGGAAAACCATTTTTAAAGTCTTAACAGCTATTAGCTGTCCACTCAAACCTCTAGATAGTTTCTCATAATGCTCATCACAAAAGCTATTGCACATTTAGTCAATGACTATGCCAGTTGTCTATGCCATAGGACTCGAAAATTTAGTAAAACCTCAAAAAGAAAATCAAAATTTCATTTAACATAACGAAAACTCTGAGTCCAAAACAAAAAAAAGAAGCGATTCCTTGAAAACGAAATATTTTGTTCATTGGGATTCATTAGACTGTAAATCAGGTTTGTAAATAAGGGAACCTCGATATGAAAAAGGACTATTCTCTGGGGGACTCAAGAAAACAAAAAAAAATGAAAATATGAAAAATCAGTTTTCTAAAAAAAGAGCTCTCAAATAGATTTCGAATTTTTTGTGACAGTAAAATTCCCTATGAGACCAGAACTAGTCTTTTTTATCGTCTTTCGTCTATTAGGAACTCATAATTGATTCAGTTTGTGGCTGAAATGTAATTTTGAATCAATATTTTTTATAAAAAAGAACTTAATTTGAAGAAAAATTACACAAAAACTGAACAAAATATCACGTGTTCACACAAAACTTCAATCCTCGATAACTCCTCGAGAAAACAAAATTCAAAAAAATCTTTAGTTTCGAATTCTTCGCTAGACGTGCTTTTTAATGATACCACTCACATTTCTCTGCGATGAATATATCGATCGGCCAAAATTGTCTGAACAAAAAAAAACCCATTTGAGTATATAGTTCCTCCCCCCACAAGTGGGGTCGGAACAGTTATACTAACGTGGAGCTTGATTTGGTCCAGTTGCTCCCCCTCCTCCGTTGACTCCATTAGTAGTATTAGGAGCCCCTCCTCCGGCCCCATTGAGGTTAAAATTGGACATGAAGAAGCCGAATGGGAAAGCTCCGATGCCAAATGACATATGGAAGCCACCTCCCCCATCACCACCAAAGCCTCCAAATGGCGAGTAGTTCTATACACAAGCAAACATTTCAAAAAATATTTAAGGTGCTGAAAGCACAATTATAATACCGTTGCTTACTCCCAACTTTTACTTTATGGGTTTTTTAAGTTGGTCTATGAAATAAATAAATTTGAATTTGACAAAATGTTGCACTGCAGAAGTCAGTGATATAGTCAGTTCCTAATACTCATAGTTATTGCCAGTAAGATATTCTTAAATTAAAATTAATTTTTTTGCAGAAACAAGTTGAAAAAGGGCAGTGGGCGAAATACGGGATCGAGTATCCGCACTTGTAGATAACCGAGTATTCAACAAGTACATATCAAGCTGTCTCATTATTTGCAACACGAGGATCACTAACAATTACCCGAAATGTTCACCGTGAGCAGCAAAGAATAACTATGCCTGGAAAATTTTTTTGTCTAATTGCAGCGAAGTTTTGCTGATCGTTTTGACACTCAATGAAAGGGTGGATCCTTAATAAACTTATGTTTCGTCTCACCCAATGAACAGGCAGTCAAAATTAAGAATCGATTACTTGAGAACCAGATGAACAATTTTAAGCAAGCTATTCCTATCAGAATTGAGCAAAAGATTTGGTACAGAAGTTCGATGTAGGCCTTTTCAGTGGCATAGAAACTTCAATGCGTGGACTAATTCTGCAAAGAAAGGTCCCAAAAAGCCTTGGGCTTGCTTCCGCTTGACGCCAGGAATGTTTTAACTCATTCATTGCGCTTATTTGAAGACCAATGAAAAGATTATTGTCAGATATAAAAGGAACGCAAAACATACGGTCTGAATCAAAATGAGGCTTAAGGATACAGGTAATCCAACTTGAAAGTCAAAACATAGCTGGCAGATTGCCAGAAAATAGCCGCAATAGATTCGTAGATCGGCAGTCTAAAAAAACAGTAAAAAAGACAGACCAAAAAATTCGTCTTTTCATTGACGGCTGATCTGTTATATTTTGATTAAAAATCTGTAAAGTTATTGCTGCCTCTATTAGCTGATCTCAAATAACTTTCATTTAGAGTGACACACACCCATTTGACCTTATCTCTTTGAATTAAAGTAAATAAAAGTCAAATTTCAAAGTGAGGAAGTCATTTTTGAGAGTGAGGTAAGTCAAGTGTGACCCAAAAATTTAATCACGCGCATGAACAAAAGAACTCGCTCCACTAAGAGCGAAAAATGACGTCACACATGCAATTCAGTTGAAATTGCATGAACGAATGAACAAAAAGTGGCTGTGACGTCATATGGTCGTAACAAAAATCATGACGACGAAATAAAAAAACATAGCAGGACAAGTCCTGACGTACAATTCAAAGAATTTTCATTGACTAAACAAAAAAAACTAGACCTAGAATGGAATATCAGTGAATTGAGAAAACCATTTAAAAAAATCAGATAAAAAAACAAAAAAAAAACAAAAAATCAATGTCAAAATGCCGCATGTGAACAAAAAAACTACTGTCGAAAAAATTAAAATTTAATTCAAACAAAAAACTAGGCCTAGAAAGAGCTGTGAATGGATTGGGAAAACCATTTAGAAAAATATCCGATCCAAAAAATCGAAAAAACCGTAAAAATCAGAGTGAAATTGCCGCATGTGAACAAAAAATCACTACCGAGAAACCGAATTTTTGTTCAAACACCGTTTTCTCACTCTACTTTAAAATTAGAGCGAAAAAATTTCACGCCGCAAAACCACTCGCTTTTTCGCTCCACTTCCTGTTTCGGCGTGACCAAAATCACTACTCCAATTTGACTTCAAAAATCATGAAAATGTGTGAACAGATAGATCTTAAAAAAAACATAGCCGGAAAAATTCCGGAAACGACTCGAAGTGAAAATCCATTTAAACGCCCTCCAACTACTCATCAAGCAAAACGTGCCTTCACTAATTAATGACTATCATGAAACAAAGTCATGAAACAAAAAAGTAAAAACAATAAAATCAAATCTGTTAAAATATGATAAAAAATCTGATCAAATTTTGTTATAAATTGAGATCCCGAAAAAACGATCTCTGCCAGAATAACTTCATCAAAACAAGTAGTACTTAAAAAACCAGTTATGTGAATTTTGAAAAAATACTTTAGGCTAAAATATGAAAAAAAGCTCTAAAAACAACTTTCACTGAAAAACTGGAAAAAGTTACTGAATTTTTTAATATTTCAAAAAACATATAAATCCAAAGAAAATTCCCTTCAGCCAATAGGGTATCCAGATGCTCGCAAAACAAAAGGCAAGTCATAATACGCAAAGAAACTTAGCTAAAAACAGAAAAAAAAAACGAAAAACTGCAAAAAAATTAAGAAAAATAATTAAATTTTCGCCATGTTTTTGTCATATTTCTCAACAGAAAAATGATTCTTACCCACAAAACTGCAACCAATTGTTATCATAAATTGTCTCAAGTAGAAGGGGTTTCTTCAATACCCATTTGAGCCAGTAAAACAAAATAATCGTCAAAAAAATGCAAAAATTAGCCCGAAAATCAGCAAAATACATTAAAAACCTCCGAATTATCATAAAATTCATATGAATTTCCAGAAACCTTCAAACCACTACTGAAACCAGCCGTTACCAGCCCTTACTTCAACCACTACTAATTAAAATAAAATCATAACCAAACCTCTTAACCAAAATAAATGAAAAAAAAACTGCTTTAAAATGCCGCACGTGAACAAAAAAAATTTCGCTTGCTTAGAAAAATTTTTTTCACATCAATTTCTCGCTCTCTCAAAAACAGCGGTATGAACAAAAACCACTCTCTTTTCGCTCCGCTCTTCACTTTTGTTCAGCGCCAAAATCACTCTAAATTTTTTCACGCGTTTCATTTCCCGCTTCAAAAATCACTCCAATAAAATTGATTAAAAAAAAAGGACTTCTCCAATACTCCTCTTCGAGTCGTAAAAAAAAGAGCGCTCCAATACAATTCAAATTCTTTGAATTGTAAAAAACCAAGAGAAGGCCAATAATAGCCCCAGCTATCGCTGTGCGGCTATTAAAAAGAAACTGGAGAGCTACAGTGATTAAAATGGAAAAAAATATGAAGCATGGCATAGAACAATCATTTTTTTACCAACTTTGTATTCCGTGTAGAGTTCATAAAGGCCAAAAATCGGAATTTTTTGCAGAATATTAACCAATCGAAACCGTTGCATTAGCCTAATTAGATTCAATTGTTTATCTTTTCAGTTTTAAGACGGAGCCTTTGTTACCGAAAGAAGTAACGATACTTCAATTTGCATTGCTCTCAAGTTAGTGAGTGAAGCTTTGTTGCAAATTTTATCTTGATACTCATAAATTCTTTTTTTGTGAATACAGTGAAGAAACTAGTAAATGAATTTCGCTTTCTGTGTCCTCAGAGCCTTGTTGTTGATTTGACTCTATAGTTTTCGGTATCTGTGCAGAGTGATTCAGGCGGGATATCTAGTTCAGAGCCCATTAGTAAAAGTGTTCAATCATTCAAATGACCTAATTAGAAATTTCAATTTGTATTCCTTTCAAACAAGTTGAACTTATGAGAAAACAATCCGCTGAAGTGTCCACAACCTCTCCCGACATACTTGTGAGATATACAAAATGATCTTTTTTGTCTTCTTCGCACCCCCTGTCATCCAGGCAAAGAAAGCTATGCAAACACAATGACGCGCTGAATTCTTTGCATTCTTGACTCTTGGCTGTAAGTGTAAATTAGTCTTTCAAATCAACAAGCAAATCTTTGATGAAACGGGTAAGTTAACTTAACTCACATCAATTTATCCCTTGGGTTCAGGTGCTTTATATCTGACTAAAATCTTAAAAAATGCTGCTTTTTGATATGATGTTTATCTTCATTTCCTTTATTCATTTTTTTAAAGAAGTAAATTGAAAATGTAACCCAGGGGTTAAATATTACAAGTTTCAAATGGTATATACAAAATTAGTACAATTGTAAAAAAAATCAAAATAAGGTGGTTCCGTTTTTTTTAAAGGTAATAACTTCCCAAGCCACCAACGTTCCTTTCCAACGGTACAAGTTTGAATTGCTTTGAAAAACAGATTCTGTTTTAACATGCGTTTAAACTGTGAGCGTGATCTCTGATAATTCGACTTTTTTGGATGCTTCTTTTTTGTAATGATCGACTTGCTAGAATTAGATGTTAAGTTCTTGTTTTTTCTTACTAAGACATTACCACTTAGAAAAAAACTCAGTGCCGTCTGATTTTAGTAATGAAATATCATTCCTAAGTTTTGAAACATTCATCTGTCTTCTTAAAAATTCTGCAGGCAAAATATAAGATTTTAAAAAAGATCTCTAGATTTCTCAAACGTTTTTCTCATATAGCAAACTTTATTTCCCCAATTGATTTGTCAATTAATTGACTGCATTGCAGAGAAATTCAAGTTCTGAAAAAAAGAGCACTGAAAGTTAAATGAAAAAGGACTCGGGATTAGAATAGCATCAATCGTGCTTTCAGAGGTAACTGATAACGTATAAGGTGTATGGATCTAATCGCTGAGGCCATATTTGATAGGACTTTGTTGAGTTGTACATGAAATTTTAAATTCGAATCAATCATTATACCCAAGTATCTGCAGTGATTTTGTGCTTAATTTCTTGTCCCCAAAAAACTGTTGGATCAAGATTTTCATGTTCCTTCGAGACGCAAAGAAGTTCAGTTTTACCTGTATTCATGGTTAATTTGTTTTGCTTTAGATAATTATCTGTTTTCTCCAGTATTTCAGAAACACATTTTTCCAGTTCGCTGACATTGTTTCTGCTAAAAGGGAAACTTGTGTATCAGCAAATTGAATTATGTCGAAGTTTCCTTGAACCTTTTCTCGAAAATCATTAATATAGAGAAGAAAAACTAGTGGCCCTAAAACCGCTCCCTGTGGAACACCATGATTTGTTTCCAACCATTCTGAGTAAACATCATTTATCTTAACACACTGCTGTCTGTTTTTAAGAAATGAAGCAAATAATTCAACTGCACTCTCTGAAAAACCGTAAGCTTCAATTTTTTTGAGAAAAATTTTGTGCAAAATTGATTTAAATGCTTTAGCTAGATCAACAAAAACAGCAACTGAAATTTTTAAGATATCATAGTTTTCTTGTAATGCTTCGATTAAGTGTAAAACAGCATTTGTAGAAGACTTATGTTTTTGAAATCCAAACTGTGTACCGTTCAAAATTTTTTTTTTGTATAAATTTGTTAACCTGATTGAGAAGTATACGCTCAAAGAGTTTTGCAAACATTGGAGTAATTGAGATAGGCCTATAGTTCTCGCAAATTGTTACGTCCCCGTTTTTGTAGACCGGACTAATGAAAGCAATTTTTTAATTTTCCGGGAAAAAAATTTGACTAATGCATGTGTTAAAAACAAATTGCAAATGGATTCCGATTGGAAGCTTTGCTGCCTTGATTGCCCAAGCATTAAAAACTCCTGGACCCGGAGACCTATTGTTGTCGAGTGAATCGATGGCATCATATAGTTCCTTTAGTGTAACTGTTCTGAAGCAAAATTTTTCCCTAACTTCTATGAGAGAAATATTTGGAGCGCTCACATATTGTCCATTGTATAAGCCTATTTTTTGAAAACTTCTATTGAGACAATTTGCAATATCAAGTTCTTTTTCTACTTCTTTTTCACCGTCGACTAGTTTGTCTATAACGAGACACTCCCTTTCTTTGCCAATTCTTTTTTCATTTTCTTTCGAGACGCAAAGAAGTTCATTTTTACCGCTTTTCATGATTAATTTGTTTTGCTTTAGATAATTATGTTTTCTCCATTATTTCATAAACACGTTTTTCCAGTTCGACAAACTTGTTTCTGCTAAAATGGAAATTTGTGTCATCAGCGAATTGAATTATGTCGAATTTTCCTTGTACCTTTTCTCGAAAATCATTAATGTAGACTACTGGCCCTAAAAATATTCCCTGAGGAACACCATGATTTGTTTCCAATCATTGTGAGTAAGCATCATTTATCTTAACACACTGCTGTCTGTTTTTAAGAAATGAAGCAAATAAAACAACTGCACTTTCTGAAAAACCGTAGGCTTCAATCTCTTTGAAAAATTTCGTGCGATATTGAATTAAATGCTTCAACTAGATCAATAAAAACAACAAACTCAATTTCAATGTTATCATAGTCTTCTTTTAATGCTTCGATCAAGTGTAAAACAGCATCTGTGAAAACCTATGTTTTTGAAATCCAAACTGTACCGTTCAAATTTTTTTCTTTTTGTAGAAATTTGTTAATACGATTGAGAAGTATGAGCTCAAAGAGTTGAGTAATTGAGATAGGCCTAGAGTTCTCATAAAATTTTACATCCGCTTTTTGTATACCGGTGTAATGAAAGCAAATATCAAATCTTCTGGAAAAATGTTTTGACTAATGCATGTGTTAAAAACGAACTGCAAATCGGTTGTGATTGTAAACTTTGCTGCCTTGATCGCCCAAGCATTAAAAATGCCTGGACCCGGAGACTTTTTGTTGTCGAGTGATTCCATGGCATCATAGAGTTCCTTTAGTGTGACTGTTCTGAAGCAAAACTATTCCCTAACTTCCATGTGAGAAATATTTGGAGCGCTCACATTTTGTTCATTGTATAAGCCTTATTTTTGAAAACTTCTTTTGAAACAGTTGGCAATATCAAGTTCATTTTCTACTTCTCTTTCACCATCGACTTGTTTGTCCATATTAAGACGATCCCTTTCTTTGCCAATTTTTCTCCTGATGAAACTCCATGTTCTTTGCTTATTGGTAATTCATTAAAAAATTGTTTTCAAAACTTGTTTTGGGTTGTTTTCAAACGCCTATTAACCACATTTCTCTGATATTTGAAACTGGTATGCGCTTGCTCCGATGGGCTCTTTTTCCAGATATTAAAAAGTCTTTGCTTTTCCGTGATTTCTTTCAGCTCTTTTGTTAGCCAAGGTTTTTCAGCAATTTTTCTTTCTGGTTGAAAACTTTTCATAAGTGGGGCGTGCAACTCTGAGTAGTACTGAAAACGTTTATGAAAACATTGTACATGCCATTTCCATCTTCACATTGATATAAGTAAATCCAGTCCTGATTTGAAAGGTCAAGACTAAACTTATTTGCATCGAACTTTCTTTTGTTTCTACTGCTAAAACTTTTGCTTCCTATTTCTAGGTTCAACAAGAAACTTGGTAGTGTAAAAAACAGTCAAGAGATCCGTTTCAACTGATGGGGAAAAATCTGAACCTCTTGAATTTGATTTTTGGTGGAATACCCATGATCGATTAGCGTTACGCCTTGGCTGGTGGCTCGTGTTAGTTTTTCTGTGTTTGATAAAGTAAGTCCTGAATTACTCGCAAATTCATCCGATAAAGTTGATTCTAGTTTGTTGAAATAATTGAAATCATAATCTCGAAAAAGCAAAACTTCGTCAGTGATTGAGTACGCTGAGGAAGTTTCTGATGTTGATTCGTCAATGAAATAGTTACCGAAGTTTTTATTTGGACAATACGAAGCATTAATTAGGATTTTAACCGATAGACCAGATATTTCTAACCATAAGGACTCAAAAAAGCAAACATTCAAAATACGAAACAAGCGGAACCTAATTTTCACATTAAAATGATCAAGATTTTGGTTGTGTGACATAACCGAATATATAAATTTTTTTATTTGACGTGCTAAGTAAAAATCAAAAATTATTAGTTTGGAAATGCTCATTTTTTGCTGACAAAAAACAATAAGTCACACAACCAAAGGATTGATTAAAAACGCTGAATCTGTCGCAGTAAAATGTTGTTTTGTGATAGAGCAATATGCTGCTGATAATAGTTCCGAATACTCTGACAATTTTTTGTACCCAGCCAGATTTAAGTGAACACCGTCATTAGATATTTCCGATGTTGTTATGTTGCATTTTAAAACCTCTACTTTTGTCCATTTAACTCCAAAGCGATATTTCCCATTTGCTTATTGAACTCCCATAATTATTCACGCCCATAAAGACCACTCTTAACTTGTAGAATTCCAAAAGGTGGAACTCGGTGAGGTTTCAACTTTTTCATTGCTTTTGTAACAGTTTCGCATAATAGATGCTGCGGCCACCCCCGAAACAGCCTTATCCATACTATTATGACCGGCATGAAAAATGAGTGATTGAACTTTTGCTCCTGACGAATACTGTTCGACTGTTTGTCCCAAATCAATAATTGTTGCAGAGGGATAAAGAATCCTAGTATCATAAAAAATATCAGACTGCCATATATTTTTGTATATGCTGTCTGAAATTATAAGATGGTTAGTGTTTCTGTTAATAAATTTTGGAAAAAAAACTTTGGTTCCGACGGCTCAAAAAAATTAGTCGAGTTTTGAATATTGTGACCCATTAAGTATTCCAATAGCGAACTGTTCTGGTCCCGTAAATATCCGACAAAACATGCTTTTGTTGAGATCGTTTGAGCTTAATTGTCGATTAATTGTTTCTGTTCTTGTACGATTTCGTTTTTTTTCTTTAACTTTTTTCGCATGTCCTCGATGGTGTTTGTAAGTATTGAAAGCTCATTACTCAATTCAATTTAAGTCTGCTGAGGCATTTTTAATCAAAACTTTGGTTGGATTTTGATTTACGCAGCAAATTGCATTTACAAGCGCTTAATTTTTAACTCGAACTTAGTCACTGCATTCAATTTTGAGGAGTCACAATTCATTCTCAAAACTGATGTCGGAAAATTGGATTAACTTCTATTAGCTAACATTGATAGCATTTTGCCAGAAAAACGCGGTAGCTTCGTATATCTGCAGTCTCAAAAGATAGTAAAGAACAAAGAAGAAACTTTTTCATCTCATTAAATGCTGAGACGTTATATTTTGATTAGGAATCTGTATAACTTAATGCTGCTTCCATTGGCTGCTCTTAAAAAACTTCAATTAGAGTAACACTCTCTCACTTGACCTAATAGGTAAGAAAAGTCACTTTGAGAGTGAGGTAAGTCAACAAGAACTTAATCACGCGAAAGAAAAAACCTGCTCCATTAAGAACGAAAAATGACGTCAGGCACGCAATTGAGTCGGAAATGCATGAACCAATGAATAAAACGCATGAATTGTTTGTGACTTCATATGGTCGTAAAAAGATCTTGATGACGTTAGCACGTTTGGTTATGGGCAGAACGCTGCGCCGGGATGCGGGCGGGGGCGAAAGAGGCTAAATGTGCGGGGAGGGGCGGGGGTGAAGTGTGGGGAGCGGGTAAAGAACTGCCCTCCACACCATGCATTTATGTATCCAACACAGTTTCGGGTACTTGCGTACTTAAGGTCTAGTAAGGCAAATGGCTCTATGAGCAATTAATACCCTCCGGGCCATACCTACTTATGTGTAAAAGGTCAGACAAAAAATCTTTTGAAAAATGGCATAAAAAGAACCACAGGACTAATATATTTGCTACAAACTTCGTCTGAAAGCAATTGAAAAAGTAAAAATCAAAGTGATTTGCCGCATGTGTACAAGAAACCACCAGCGAGATTTTTTTTTATTCAACAGTTTTCACATTCTACTTTTAGTGTGAAAAAATTTCACATCGCAAAACCGTTTGGTTTTTCTCTCTACTTCGTTTCGGCGTGACCAAATTCGTCACTTCCAATATACTTCAAAAATCATGAAATCTGTGAACAGATCTTAAGACAGCGCCCCAATACAATTCAAATTCTTTCCATTGTAAATAATTGCTTCAAGCTTTGTTCGAGAGCAATTAAAAACAAAGATAAGGCCAATAATAGCCCCAGCTATTGCTTTGCGGCTAATAAACATACCCGGCAGATTGCCGGAAAACAGCCGCCGTTGATTCCCATAATCAAGATTGGGATTGCAAGATGAGAAAGAAACTAGCGAAAAAATGATTTATTTACAAATAATTTTAAAGTGCGAACTATTTTGATGTCATTTTGGAGCTGAACATGCTCCTGTTTCGTAGTGAGACCACACAGGGGCTCGTATCAATACCAATAAGCATTAGAGATGGTAACTAAGAACAAAGTTCGAGTAACGGGCATCTAAAATCGGGCTTTATAGGTTTATCCCGTTTCTATTTCTGATTTCGTTTTTTTTTATACTAACTCTGTTCATTTTGAATTGCAATCTGAGCTACAGCTGTCCAAAAACACTTTTAGCAGAATGAGAGAAGAGTGAAAATAGGCTAGAGAAGTCAAAAAGATTTCACGCAAGATGTCGAAAAGGCGGCAAAATGAGGTAATGCGAAAAATTTTTATCCCACGAAGTAAAAAACATAGCAGGACAAGTCCTGACGTACAATTCAAAGAATTTTCATTGATAAACAAAAAACTAGACCTAGAAAGTACTGTGAGCGAATTGGGAAAAAAACCATTTCTAGAAAATCAGATCAAAAAATTTTAAAAAAACAGAAATTGTCAAAATGCCGCATGTGAACAAAAAAACCACTGGCGAGAAATAAAAATTTGGTTCAAACAAAAAATCTAGGCCTAGAATGAACTATGAATGGATTGGAAAAGTCATTTAGAAAAACGATCCGGAAAATCGAAAACAGTAAAAATCAAAGTGAAATTGCAGCATGTGAACAAAAAACCAATAGCGAGAGAGCGGATTTTTGTTCAAACTCCGTTTTCATACTATACTCTAAAACTAGAGCGAAAAAATTTCACACCGCAAAACCACTCGCTTTTTCGCTCCGCTTCCTGTTTCGGCGTGACCAAAAACACTACCCCACTTCAACTTCAAAAATCATGAAAATGTGTGAACAGATCTGAAAAAAAGACAGCGCCCCAATACAATTCAAATTCTTTGGCCTTTAAAACATAGCTGGCAGATTGCCAGAAAATAGCCGCAATAGCTTCGTAGATGCGCAGTATAAAAAAAGATAAACCAATCAAAAGTCTTTTCACTGAAGGCTGAGATGTTATATGTTGATTAGGAATCTGTATAAGCAATTGCTGCCTCTATCAGTTGTTCTTAAATAACCTTCATTTAGAGTGACACATTCACTTGATCTATCTCTTTGAATTAAAATAACAAAAAGTCAATTTGAAAGCGAAAAAATCATTTTTGAGAGTGAGGTACGTCACGTGAGACCAAAAAATTTATCACGCGAATGGACAAGAAAACTCGCTCTACTTAAAGCGAAAAATGACGTCACGCATGCGCTTCAGTTGAAATTGCATGAACGAATGAAAAAAGTGGTTGTGACGTCATATGGTCTTAAAATCTTGACGACGAAATAAAAAACATAGCAGGACAAGTCCTGACGTACAATTCAAAGAATTTTTATTGACTAAACAAGTAACTAGACCTAGAACGGACTGAGTGAATTGGAAAAACCATTCCTAAAAAAAATCAGATCACAAAAACTTTAAAACAGAAAATTAATACCAAAATGCCGCATGTGAACGAAAACCACTAGCGAGAAATTGAAATTTGGTTCAAACAAAAAACCAGGCCTAGAATGAAAAATGAATGGATTGGGAAAACCATTTAGAAAAAACCCGATCCAAAAAATCAGAGAAACAGTAAAAATCGAAGTGAAATTGCCGCATGTGAACAAAAACCAATAGCGAGAGAGCGGATTTTTGTTCAAACTCCCTTTTCTCACTCTACTTTAAATCTAGAGCGAAAAAATTTCACGCCGCAAAACCACTCGCTTTTTGGCTCCACTTTCTGTTTCGGCGTGACCAAAATCACTACTCCAATTTGACTTCAAAAATCATGAAAATGTGAACAGATCTTTAAGAGACAGCACCCCAATACAATTCAAATTCTTTGAAATGTAAAAAATCAAGAAAAGACCAATAATAGCCCCAGCAATCGCTGTGCGGCTATTAAAAAATAGGAGCGCTATAATAGCCGGCTGGGAGGCTGAGGCGGCTATTAATTAGCAATAATTTTGAAAAAACTAGCAAATCCTTTTGAAGTAGAGAGCATTTGTTTTTCACAAAAATGATCGAGAAATTTTGCACTAACTCCAGTATCGAGAGGTTCGGCTCGATGAAATAGCCGCAATAGCTTCGTAGATCTGCAGCATAAAAAACAGTACAAAAGACACCAAAAACAGTTTTTCATTGAAGGCTGAGATGTTATATTTTGATTAAGAAACTGTATAATTTATTGCTGCCTCTATCAGCTGCTCTTAAAAAACCTCTTCATTTAGAGTGACACATTCACTTAATCTTATCTCTGAAATAAAATAACAAAAAGTCAATTTCAAAGTGAGGAAATCATTTTTGAGAGTGAGGCACGTCACGTGCGACCAAAAATTTAATCACGTGAATGAACAAGAAAACTCGCTCCACTAAAATCGAAAAATGACGCCACGCATGCGCTTCAGTTGAAATTGCATGGAAGAATGAACAAAAACTGGTTGTGACGTCATATGGTTGTAACAAACATCTTGACGACGGAATAAAAATAAAATAGCAGGACAAGTCCTGACGTACAATTCAAAGAATTTTCATTGACTAAACAAATAACTAGACCTAGAACGGACTATGAGTGAAATGGAAAAAACATTTTTAAAAATAAATCAGATAAAAAACTTTAAAACAAAAAAATCAATACCAAAATGCCGCATGTGCACAAAAAACCAATAGCGAGAAATGGAAATTTGGATCAAACAAAAAACCAGGCCTGGAATGAAAAACGAATGGATTGGGAAAACCATTTAGAAAACCCGATCAAAAAAATCAGAAAAACAGTAAAAATCAATGTGAAATTGCCGCATGTGAACAAAACCAATAGCGAGAGAGCGGATTTTTGTTCAAACTTCGTTTCCTCACTCTTCGTTAAAATTAGAGCGAAAAAATTTCAAGCCGCAAAACCAACGGTTTTTTGGCTCCACTTCCTGTTTCGGCGTGACCAAAATCACTACCCCACTTTGACTTCAAAAATCATGAAAATGTGAACAGATCTTTAAAAAGACAGCACCCCAATACATTTCGAATTTTCTGAAATGTAAAAAACCAAGAGAAGACCAATAATAGTCCCAGCTATCGCTGTGCGGCTATTAAAAAATAGGAGCGCAATAATAGCTGGCTGAGAAGCTGAGGCGGCTATTAAGTAGCAAAAATTATCAAAAAAAACTAGCAAGTCCTTTTGAAATAGAGAGCCTTTGTTTTTCACAAAAATGATCGAGAACTATTGCACTAACTCGTGTCGACAGGTCCGGCTCGATGAAGTAGCCGCAATAGCTTTGTAGATCTGCAGTATAAAAAAAGACAAACCAATAAAAAGTCTTTTCACTGAAGGCTGAGATGTTATATTTTGATTAGGAATCTGTATAAGTTATTGCTGCCTCTATCAGTTGTTCTTAAATAACCTTCATTTAGAGTGACACATTCACTTGATCTATCTCTTTGAATTAAACAAAAAGTCAATTTCAAAGTGAGGAAATCATATTTGAGAGTGAGGTACGTCACGTGCGACCAAAAATTTAATCACGTGAATGAACAAGAAATCTCGCTCCACTAAAATCGAAAAATGACGCCACGCATGCGCTTCAGTTGAAATTGCATGAAAGAATGAACAAAAAGTGGTTGTGACGTCATATGGTCGTAACAAAAACCTTGACGACGAAATAAAAAAAACAGAGCAGGACAAGTCCTGACGTACAATTCAAAGAATTTTCATTGACTAAACAAATAACTAGACCTAGAACGGACTATGAGTGAATTGGAAAAACCATTTCTTAAAAATCAGATAAAAAACTTTAAAACAGAAAATCAATACCAAAATGCCGCATGTGAACAAAAAAACCACTAGCCAGAAATGGAAATTTGGTTCAAACAAAAAACCAGGCCTAGAATGAAAAACGAATGGATTGGGAAAACCATTTAGAAAACCCGATCCAAAAAATCAAAAACAGTAAAAATCAATGTGAAATTGCCGCATGTGAACAAAACCAATAGCGAGAGAGCGGATTTTTGTTCAAACTTCGTTTCCTCACTCTTCGTTAAAATTAGAGCGAAAAAATTTCAAGCCGCAAAACCAACGGTTTTTTGGCTCCACTTCCTTTTTCGACGTGACCAAAATCACTACTCCAAAAATCATGACTTCAAAAATCATGAAAATGTGAACAGATCTTTAAAAAGACAGCACCCCAATACAATTTAAATTGTTTGAAATGTAAAAAACCAAGAGAAGACCAATAACAGCCCCAGCTATCGCTGGGCGGCTATTAAAAATAGGAGCGCTATAATTGCCTGCTGAGAAGCTGAGGCGGCTATTAAGTAGCAAAAAGTATCAAAAAAAACTAGTAAGTGTTTTTGAAATAGAGAGCCTTTGTTTTTCACAAAAATGATCGAGAACTATTGCACTAACTCGTGTCGACAGGTCCGGCTCGATGAAGTAGCCGCATTAGCTTTGTAGATCTGCAGTATAAAAAAGACAAACCAATAAAAAGTCTTTTCACTGAAGGCTGAGATGTTTGATTAGGAATCTGTATAAGTTATTGCTGCCTCTATCAGTTGTTCTTAAATAACCTTCATTTAGAGTGACACATTCACTTGAACTTGTCCCTTTGAATTAAAGTAACAAAAAGTCAATTTCAAAGTGAGGAAGTCATTTTTGAGAGCGAGGTAAGGTGTGACCAAAAATTTAATCACGCGAATGAACAAGAAAACTCGCTCCCCTAAGAGCGAAAAATGACCTCACGCATGCGCTTCAGTTGAAATTGCATGAACGAATGAACAACAAGTGGTTGTGACGTCATATGGTCGTAACAAAAATCTTGACGACTAAATAAAAAAACATAGCAGGACAAGTCCTGAAGTACAATTCAAAGAATTTTTATTGACTAAACAAGTAACTAGACCTAGAACGGACTGAGTGAATTGGAAAAACCATTCCTAAAAAAATCAGATCACAAAAACTTTAAAACAGAAAATTAATACCAAAATGCCACATGTGAACAAAAAACCACTAGCGAGAAATGGAAATTTGGTTCAAACAAAAAACCAGGCCTAGAATGAACTAGTAATGGATTGGGAAAACCATTTAGAAAAAAACCCGATCCAAAAAATCGGAAAAAGAGTAAAAATCAAATTGAAATTGCCGCATGTGAACAAAAAACCAATAGCCAGAGCGGATTTTTGTTCAAACTCCGATTTCTCACTTTACTTGAAAATTAGAGCGAAAAAATTTCACTCCGCAAAACCACTCGCTTTTTGGCACCACTTCCTGTTTCGACGTGACCAAAATCACTACTCCAAAAATCATGACTTCAAAAATCATGAAAATGTAAACAGATCTTTAAAAAGATAGCACCCCAATACAATTTAAATTGTTTGAAATGTATAAAACCGAGAGAAGACCAATAACAGCCCCAGCTATCGCTGGGCGGCTATTAAAAATAGGAGCGCTATAATTAACTGCTGAGAAGCTGAGGCGGCTATTAAGTAGCAAAAATTATCAAAAAAAACTAGCAAGTCCTTTTGAAATAGAGAGCCTTTGTTTTTCACAAAAATGATCGAGAACTATTGCACTAACTCGTGTCGACAGGTCCGGCTCAATGAAGTAGCCGCATTAGCTTTGTAGATCTGCAGTATAAAAAAAGACAAACCAATAAAAAGTCTTTTCACTGAAGGCTGAGATGTTATATTTTGATTAGGAATCTGTATAAGTTATTGCTGCCTCTATCAGTTGTTCTTAAATAACCTTCATTTAGAGTGACACATTCACTTGAACTTGTCCCTTTGAATTAAAGTAACAAAAAGTCAATTTCAAAGTGAGGAAGTCATTTTTGAGATTGAGGTAAGGTGTGACCAAAAATTTAATCACGCGAATGAACAAGAAAACTCGCTCCACTAAGAGCGAAAAATGACGTCACGCATGCGCTTTAGTTGAAATTGCATGAACGAATGAACAACAAGTGGTTGTGACGTCATATGGTCGTAACAAAAATCTTGACGACGAAATAAAACATAGCAGGACAAGTCCTGAAGTACAATTCAAAGAATTTTTATTGACTAAACAAGTAACTAGAACTAGAACGGACTGAGTGAATTGGAAAAACCATTCCTAAAAAAATCAGATCACAAAAACTTTAAAACAGAAAATTAATACCAAAATGCCGCATGTGAACAAAAAACCACTAACGAGAAATGGAAATTTGGTTCAAACAAAAAACCAGGCCTAGAATGAACTAGTAATGGATTGGGAAAACCATTTAGAAAAAAAACCCGATCCAAAAAATCGGAAAAACAGTAAAAATCAAAGTGAGATTGCCGCATGTGAACAAAAAACCAATAGCGAAAGCGGATTTTTGTTCAAACTCCGATTTCTCACTCTACTTGAAAATTAGAGCGAAAAAATTTCACTCCACAAAACCACTCGCTTTTTGGCACCACTTCCTGTTTCGACGTGACCAAAATCACTACTCCAAAAATCATGACTTCAAAAATCATGAAAATGTGAACAGATCTTTAAAAAGACAGCACCCCAATACAATTTAAATTGTTTGAAATGTAAAAAACCGAGAGAAGACCAATAACAGCCCCAGCTATCGCTGTGCGGCTATCAAAAAATAGGAGCGCTATAATAGCCGGCTGAGAAGCTGAGGCGGCTATTAATTAGCAATAATTATCACATGACTATCAAATACTTGTTTATGATCGAGAAATACTTCACAAAAATGATCGAGAACTATTGCACTAACTCCAGTGTCAACAGGTTCGGCGCGATGACCCTGAGGCCTTGGAGGTACTTTCTCTCGAGGATCTTGGGGCGCACTTCCATCTGCAGACTGAGCTCCTCTGCCATATAGAGGGACGACAGTCTCCTTACTGATTCCTGCCTTACAAACTGGGCACAGCTTACGGGTAGGTCTTGTCTCCAGCCATTGGTGCAAACAAGGCCAGCTGGACAAAAATTACATTGGAACAAAAATTACATTGCAAACGTTTGGAACACTGCTTTCCTATCGCACTTTCCTACCTCGGTAGAAAATCGAAGGAAAATTTGAAATCATCTCTAACTCTAAAAATTGTAACTCTAAGGAAAGTTATAGCCCTGAAGAACCTTTTTGAACCTTGTTCTTTTCTTTTTCAATTGACAGATGCATCAAATTTGAGGCATCACACAGATGCATCACAACACTTTGCTGCTGTGACGTTAAGAGCAAAATGACTCAACGCTCAGATACTGACCAGAATAAATGTCCACACATACTGACAACTGCGTTAGATGCAGTCTCAAGGCAAATATTGCAGTCAAAATTGCTTGCTCCGGTTCCACCTGAAGTTGGCTCGGTTCCTGCGCTACTTGTACCCTCGCCATCATTAGGGGAGCCTCGATACCGCGAGGACGATGAGGTACCAGGCTCCATCACTCAATATTAAATATGTCCAGTTGACGCGACAGGAAGCAAGTGAAAAGCGGTTCTGCTTCTATATTACATCTCTTCCTTGAAATAGATTCAAGCCCACATAGGTCCAAGGATTTGAATTTGTCAATTGGATTTGACTGCAAAAATTGATTGGTAGTTAAAATTTAACTTTAGCCTGAGAAAATTCGAGCATGTTAATTGACTAACACCTGCAAGAACTTCAAACGTGACATACTACTGGATCAACAACATAAGCAGAAATTACTCTGGTTATACAGTAAGTACTCCTAGTTGAAATAAAGAGAAAATGATATATGCACTTGGAGACTGCTATATGGATGCACAAATTGTCGAGACTTGAAGAAACTTAACTTTGAGAACGAACTTTGTTAACTGACCGAACAACTCATTTTGCCGGGAGATTAACCCGGTTGGATTTTCCTAAAGCCTTTGTTATTATTATAATAAATCAGAAAAACAGCAACAGGCTCGTGAGAAATGAACAACAATGATCTCACTGATGAAAACGAGACGTCTCCCTAGATCTAGCAAAGGAAAGCGGAGCATCGTACTGGCTGATCACTGACGTTGAAACCATTCAATTTTGATTCAATTAGAGATAGAATAGCCCTCCGATACAGTGTAGGACCCTGTAAGAACGCCCATTAACCTGTGCATCCGGAGAAGCATTTAATGACCTTGAAAACGCTGCTCTTCATTGTCCAAAAGGTGGCTATAGCAAGCCAAGCAGAATGATATACGCGACTAACATACTCGAAGAAGTATGCGACGATGTCAAACTGGAGCCCGGGCTTCAGATTTTGCGAGGAGAAACCTTCGCAAACCAAATTACCATAACCCTTCGTGCAAATGGGCTGTTGGGTTCACGCTTCAGTAAAACCATTCTTGATGTTCCAAGTGATTAATACGTGGATCTATTCTGTTCCCCCCGCTTAGTGAGCATAAATCTTTTATGATCCCCAGGCGCATTTGCTATTTTCTTACATAGTAACCTGCAATATAACAAATAATTTGTAACTGGGGGTCATAAAAAAACACTGGGGGGTCAGAATAGATCCTAATACGTTAAAATAATACGTCCTAATTCCTCAATAATATTGCCGATTCTAATCAACAGCAAGAAACCATTAAGAAAAATGAGGTCTTTCCCATTATAGCCCACTATTGTGGTCTTTTTGCACCAATGTCCTAAATCTCAATGGTGCGCGAGTTCTCGGATCAGTTATTGGCAGTGACGAGGATATGCAGGAGTTTTTGAAACACAAAACCAACGACTACACGAAACTAATTCAAAAACTCTCAAACTTTGGCAAGTCATCACCCCACGCAGCCTACTACTGCTACGTCAAAGGACCTCAGAATAAAATGACGTTTCTGTCCATAACCACACCTAAAACAACAGATTTTCTTCGCCATGCTGAAGAAATCATCAGCAACAAGCTCATCCCAGCCTTGACGAACAGAGATAGTCCAGACGAGATAACGAGACGCGTTCTCTCCCTCCCCGTCAGAAACGGTGGGCTGGTAATCAATCAACCAGATGATTACAGTAGAAACTATTCATACTCCCAAAATCTTTCAGAACCACTCGACCACCCATCGACCTCATAATTCTGGAGCAAGACCGAATGAAGAAAGAGATCTACAGAGAGCGCCTGAAGACAGCTACGCACAAACAGAATGCTCCCAAACACAATTAAAGACACCAAATATTCACACTTACTGCATGAAAATTTAAAACGCCTTAAAAATCGACAATTGTGGACATTGAACATGGATCACTTTCACCTTTGATATTTGCCACCACAGGTGGAGCCAGGCCCATCACACACAAACTCATCAGACGCATTGCTTCCCTCATAGCCCAAAAATCAAACGAACTATAACCAGAAGTCATTAACTTTATCCGCACCCGTGTCAGCTTCAGTCTTCTAAAGAGCACTACTTTATGCGTTCGTGGATGTAGAGGTCAAAAGTCCAAAACGCCAGATAAAATCAGCAGAGAGACTTTCAACGTAGGAGTCAGATCCTAATTACCTCAAATTTTTAAACAATTGCAACCACCTGATGACAGACACAGTCTTCGCATACAATGCCAAAACTACCTCTAAATGACCTCATGCTGACCTCCAAACACTGAAGCCAAGCTGCATGTTCCAAATCCTTATCATAGATAACTTATTCTTCTCATGACTGGTGCTGCTGCGCGCACATTAAAATTCATTTCCTTTGCTTTCGCCTCAGCCGTCTCGCTTTCATCGCCATTCAGTTTGCCCTTTCTGTTTCTGTTATGTTATTTTGTAATTTGTTAGCCATACGATATTTTTAATTCAATTATTTTCCCCCACTATAATGGTATAATTACTTTATTAGGGGGGATGCTAAAGATTATTTAACCATGTGGTGAAGTGAAAAATAGTCTCCTTTTGGAGCGTGCTGTCTACTGAATTATTCTGTTGTGTGACTGGAGTACACGCTTGTACTTGGAACGGTGTGAGACGTTCTGCACTAGGTGTTGGTGTATGTACAGGGATAGTATAGTTCTAACTCCATATGACCACGCAATGTTAACTGTGAAAAAATAACGTTATTTTACTTGTGTGTTTTTATGCCCCCCCGATTTCATCATGTCCAAGTCCGTATGCTATTTCACCTCAAGATCGCTATCTACTATGTGAGGAAATCTTTACACTGTCAAAGACCTTCTATTCAACAATTGTGTATGGTGATTTCAATCTGCCGGAAATTGATTGGCATGATTACTCAGCTAAGAACTCAGATACACAGAAGTTTGTTGACCTAATTAGCTTTCACAGCTTTCAGCAAATCATTGATTTCCCTACTGCAGCATCAGGTATTCTGGATCTCATCTTAGTAAACCCAAAAACAGAAGTTATATACTGCAAGAAAATTAATCTGGACATCAGTCTGTTATCGAATCATGATGCAATTGCCCTTAAAGTTAGAGTCAGAAACCTAAGCTCCTCATATTTAAGAGAAACAAATTCAAAGATAGTTTACAGCTTCTGTAAAGCTAGATTTGATGAAATGAATAAACAGATAACTGAATTACCTTTTCATGGATTTTGTTGGAGTAACATTAATGTTCTGCTTGAACAGTGGTACGATTGGGTTAGACCAATAATATTTGAAGACGTTCCAAAAAGGACAATGCATCGATCTCAATTATCACCGTGGATTAAACCGCCGACGTCAAACGCAATTAAACGCCTTGAAACAGCTAGAAGAAACAATGCAAACAATATGAAGAAAATAGCAATGCTAGAGGGCATTGCTGAAACGCTGATTGAAGAAGATAAAGCTGAGTATGAATCAAATTTAGCGGCATCCCGATCAACTGAAAAACTTTTCAAATACTACAGAAACTTCAAAGCGACCGCGATTCCAAATTCTGTCTCCTTTAAGAACGAAATTGCTAATGATCCTGTTCGTCAATGCTCTCTTTTCTCAAAATATTTTGCCTCAATTTTCAAAATTTCTTCCAGCTTCGTCCCTAACAATTCGCCCCCATTGCTACCCTTATTTACGGATTTTGATATTTCCCAACAAACGATTGAAAAGATCTGCGAAAATTTGAATGTTAACAAAGCAAAAGGTCCGGACGAAATTCCTGCAATTGTATACAAAAGGTGTTCAAGGGCAGTCAGTAAATCCCTAAACCAGATTTTCTACAAAATAAAACAAACGAGTGTTTTTCCAGGTAGCTGGAAAAACTCAGTAGTTGTTCCCACCTACAAAAAAGGTTGTAAGGCTGAGGTAGAGAATTATAGGCAGGTTTCTCTTCTGTCAATTGCATCTAAAATTTTTGAACGTTGTTTGTTTATATGTCTTTACCGGCATTTAGAACCAATATTTCATCAAGCCCAATACGGTTTTCGAAAAGGTCGCTCATGCGTCGTTCAACTCTTGGTTTACCTAGAAACTATCTATAAATCAATTGATTCAAAAGAAAATATTGACATAATTTATACCGACTATGAGAAAGCGTTTGATAATGTCGATCACGGTATTCTTTTAACAAAACTATTCAATCTTGGTGTCCGCGGGAAAGTTATCAAATTATTGCAATCTTACCTAATCGGAAGGACTCAAAGAGTTAGAATCAACGGTCATTTTTCTGAAAGTGTTAACGTTACAAGTGGAGTTCCGCAGGGATCTCTTCTGGCATCCCTCTTCTTTGTAATCTACGTCAACGATTTACCAGAAAGTTGCAGAGCTGTTATTCCTCTCCTTTGTGCCGACGACGCTAAATTCATATCAGTTAACAAGTCCAGTCTCGTTTGTCAGATCGATCTTACTAGGGTGATGAAATGGAGTGAACAACACAAACTCCCCTTAAACGTCAAAAAATGCTCTCATATCTCAATGTCTAATTCCATGCATCACTTTAAATTTTCTGGAACCTGGATCGAAAAAGTACACGTACAGAAGGATTTAGGAGTTTATGTAACAAGTGATCTTAAGTGGGACATCCACATAAAAAAGTCCGCGAACAAAGCGCTCGGAGTTCTTTTCATGTTAAAAAGAAGCTCACCACACCTAACTCCGTCAATTAAATTAAACTTGTATAAATCTATGGTATTGCCCGTTTTATTATACGGAAGTGTTTGTTGGTTTGCTAATGTAACAAACACAAAAGTACTTGAAAGTGTTCAGAAAAAGAGTTTGAAATGGATCAACAGCACGAGCAATAACAATTATAGAGAACTACTTTATTGCAGTCGTATCTTACCGCTCTCTTTATATCTACAATTACAGGATTTACTTTTTCTTTCTAAAATTCTTACGGGTCTTTTCAACTTCAATATTGATCAATTTGTCTGCTTGAGGACCACCACACGTTCATTACGGAGTGAAAACGAACTGAAATTCGAACATTCAAAACCACGCCTTGAAATTTGTCAGCAAAGCTTCTTCTTTAGAACTTGTGCTCTTGTGAATAGACTTCCACGCAGCTTACAATTCGGAAATGCATTGGGTTTGAAAGGTCGACTACTCAATTATCTGTGGCATCATTTTGAAACGAGTTACAACGAACTAGTCAGCGATACGTGGAAAATTTAACAGCAACCATGGACAAAGAACCGGGACACAGTCCCCGCGCCCGACCACACCGAAGGGCCAAATCCCTACTACTACTACTACTACTACTACTACTACTACTACTACTTAAACGTTTTATTTAAGGCCACGAAACTAACTGATTCTTGGCTGTTCTAATGCTCGTCTGCACTATTGCATATCATGCTAGACATACCTGCAAAGCCTATAATTTTGCTCCATATGGAGTGCCATTGCTGTGTTCTATATGTTGTCTGTGTCCGAATTTTTTGCGACTGTTTTTTTGTTCCTCGTGGAGTGCGATTGCTGTTATCTCTGTGTCCACAGGCGGTTGAGAGCTGTTACTCTATTCCATTTGGATTTGTTGTTCGGATGACTTGTCGTTGTCTGCGTTGCGTTTGTGGGAGGCTGGAGTTATTATGATGATATCCGGATCAGCTGATGGTATTGCATTGTCTTGTTGGGGATCAGGAGTGTGTGCAGTTGGATGTTTGACCTTGATATTCGGTCCGGTGAATCTAGGAAGATTACTTTTTGTGGTGAAGGTGACTTTATGTTCGATTGAATTTTGTTCACAACTTTGTCAATCCTCTTTGTCGATTTTGCGGAGGAGAATTTTGGTGCTTCCGTTGGGATTGGCAAGCTGTTCTCCGAGGTGACCATGAATACATTGGGGTCGGCTGATGTGATGATGCGAAATAATGTTGCTGATAGGGAGTCTGATGTAATGTCGAGAATGGAGCTGCTTGCTTTTTCTTCTTTTGTGGTTGCATCCAATCGGAAGAATGATTGATTTGTTTGTGGTTCTCTTTAGCGATTTCATAGCATAATTGATAGCAGCCTTTTTCGTTTTTTGGGCAAAAGCATAGTTTGAGTTTTTGCGTTTTTGTTGAACGCCGTCTCTGATGTTCGGTCTTATTGTTTTTTGCTTCAACTTGACCGTTGTTTTGGGTCTTGGTGGTTGTTTGCCTGTTGGGTATTTTTTTGGCAGGGTGTTTTGGTTGTTGTTTTGCTTGGATGGCCACTGCTAGTTACTGGACTTTTAAATGACTACAATAGGAGCTCGAAGCGTTCCTGTTGCTTGTTTAGCCCCGCATGCTTGTCTGTTTCTTTCTTACTCTACACAGAATTTTTTTATTTTTTCTCGGTTGCGTTTATACTCACCGACTGTTTTACAAACCACCATGTAAATTAGGCGAGATTTAGTTTCTGTAACAAACACTAGGTCATTTTTGGAGTATGTGTGTCAGTTGTGATTGTGTGTGGTGAATAATTTGTGATTGTTCCATCCGGAATTATATTTCAATGCGGAGCGTCTCTAGGGCGAGGTTATATTGCTTTCCATGCTATAGATTTGCGTGCAATGATCAGTTTGTTTAATATTGATTAGTTTCTTGTATGATAGACTTTTTTGTGATGGTTTTGTGACAATTTTGGAGATTGCAGTGTTTGGCTTTCTGCCGAAGAGTGCTTTGAATGGAGTTGTGTCTGTTGTGGAGTTAGATATGAGTCTTATGTTTTCTATCATGTTAATTAACCCCTCACTTAATGTTGAGTCAGACCAGTTTGGGTCAACGTCAAAAACTGCTAGGTGGCGTTTAACTGTTTGGATTAGTCTTTCTACCATGCCTGTGCCGTGATGGTCTCCGGCTGGAGGCAATATCAATTTTATCTTTTCATTTTCGCAAAAGATTTCGATTTCTCCTGCTTTGAATGCTTGGTCTTGGTCACATCTTTCTGATCTTGAAAATTCAGGTAGTTTGCAGTAGCTCTTTAGGTAGTCTACTCCGAATTTAGTGTCCCAATTGTTAAATGCTTCCGCATGGGGGTATCTAAAAAGGCGATCTACTGTGACTAGTTTGTAATTTGATTGTTTATCTCCTGTATAATTGAGTAATTGGTGATTGCTAAATGTTTCCGCAAGGGGTATCAAGAAAAAAGATCTATTGTGACTAGTATATAAATTGATTTGTTATATTCTTTATATTTGAGTAGTTTGTGACTGATCCAACAAACTATATACAAGTGTGTGGTGAGTAATTTGTGATTGTTCAATCAAACTGAATACTCGTCACAGTAATTTGTGATTTTTCAACCAAACTATAAACTAGTCACAGTAGATCGCCTGTCTAGATACTCCCATGCGGAAACATTTAGCAATTGTGACACTAAAACCGCTATAGAGTACCTGGAAAGTTACTGCAAAGTACATACATGGATTTCCAAGATCAATAAGATATGACCAACCAAAGCATTCAAAGCAAAAGAATTCGAAATCTTTGCAAAATTAAAAACATAAAATTGATATTGGCTCCAACCTGAGGCTACCGGGGCAGAGGCATGGTAGAAAGACTAAACCAAACAATTAAACGCCGCCTAGCAGTTCTCGTCGTTGACCCAAATTGTCGAACTCAACACTATGAGAAAGATTAGCTAACATAATAGAAAACAAAAGACTGATCCCTATCTCCACAACAAGCACAAATCCATTGCAATGCTTGGCAGAAAGCCAAGCACTGCAATCTCCAACAATGTCACAAAATCATCACACAAAAGTCTATCATACAAAAAACTAATCAATAATTGTTTAGACAATCTACGCAGAGCTCTGGAGGAGAGGCGGCTTCTCGGAGAATAACCTGGATATTCAGTATAAAGATCCAGAACCAGACAATCTTGGCGAATCAGACAAATCGGAGGAACCAGACAATCTTCCCCTTAGGAATCACTCCCCACGAAACTTGACACCCTCTGAGATACATTTTACATTAGTAGACAAAACCACAAAAAAAATAAAAAAAAACGCAACGTAGCAGGCCGATCTATGGCACGAAAAGAGAAAGAAACTCGCCCTAAACTCGCACCACATTGGAATTTTATTTCAGATGGAACAATTACAAATTACTCACCACACACAATCACAATTGACACACCTGTTAGAGAAAACACGGTCATTCCAAAAAATTGACCTAGCTGTGGTTACAGAAAATAACACTCGCCTAATTCTCATGGTAGCTTGTAAAACGGTCGGCGAGTGTAAACAAAACCAGAAAAAATTAAGAAAATTTTGTTTAGCAGAAGAAAGAAACAGACAAGCCAGTGTGGCTCAACAATAAGCAGGGAACCCGTCGAGCTCCAATTGGAGTCATTAAAAAGGAATTAGCAGTGGCCAACCAAGCAAAACAACAAACAAAGCGCCCCGCCAAGAAGAAGCCCCGGCAAGCAAACAACCACCAAGACCCCAAAACAACGGACAAGGCCAAGCAAAAAACAACAAGACCGAACAACAGAAACGCCGGTCAACAAAAACGCAAAAACACATACTATGTTACTGCCTAAAAGCGAAACAGGCTGCTGTCAATTATGCTTTTCAATCCCCAATGAGAAGCTTGCCGCAAAAAAAATTGATCATTCCTCCAATTGTATTCCTCCACAATAAAAAAATGCAAAAACCTCCATTCACGGTATTACATCAGACTCCCCATCAGCAATACCATTTCGCATCACTACGTCTGCTGTCCGCAATGTGTTCATGGTCCCCTCGGAGGACAGCCCGCCAATCCCAATGGAAGCACCAAACTTCTCCTCAAAATCGACAAAAAAAGATTTACAAAGTTTTGACCAAAATTCAATCGAACCTAAACTCGCCTTCACCCCCCAAAGCAATCTTCCTGGTTTCATTGGACCAAATATCATTGTCAAATATCCAAATGGACACACCACAATCACTCCAGCAGACCCGGACTACATCACAATCACTCCAGCCTCCCCTAACGCAACAAACACACCGATAAATGATGCGAACAGCAAATCCAAATAGAACAGGGTAACAACTCTCAACCACTTGTTGACACTGAGAACACAGCAATGGCACTCCACGAGGAACAAAAAAACAGTCGCAAAAAATTCCGACACAGACAACATACAATACAAAGCAACGGCATTCCATATGGAGCAAAAGTGTAGGCTTTGCAGGTATGTCGAGCATGATATGCAATAGTGCAGACGAGCATTAGTACAGCCAAGAATTAGTTAGTTTCGTGGCCTTATTTAAAACGTTTAACGCTATTCTTTGCACCACCAACATTGAGCAGTCATATGGAGTTAGAACTACACTATCCCCTGTACATACAACTAGACCTAGAGCAGAACGACTTACACCATTCCAAGTAAAATTGTATACTCCAGTCACACAAGAGAATAATTCAGTAGAAATAACGCTCCAAAGGACACTAATATTCCACTTCACCGCATGGGTAAAATAACCTGTAGCACCCCCTAGTAATGAAATGCTACCATAATAGTGGGCTATAATGGGAAAGACCCCATTTTTCTTAAGGGTTTCTTGCTGTTTATTAGAATTGATAATATTATTGAGGAACTAGGACGTATTATTTGAAAGTATTAGAATCTATTCTGTTCCCCCGGTGTTTTTATGACCCCCAGTTGAAAATTATTTTTTTATATAGCAGGTTACTATGTAAGAAAATAGCAAATGCGCCGGGGGGTCATAAAAGATTTATGCTCACTAAATGGGGGGACAGAATAGATCCACGTATTAATCACTTGGAACATCAAGAATGGTTTTACTGAAACGTGAACCCAACAGCCTATTTGCACTATGAGTTATGGTAATTTGGTTTGCGAAAGTTTCTCCTCGCAAAGTCTAAAGACCGGGCTCCAGTTCGATGTCGTCGCATATTTCAGCGAGTATGTTAGCACATTAGTCGCGTATATCATTCTGCCTGGCTTGGTATAGCCAGCTTTTGTACACGGAAGAGCAACGTTTTCAATGTCATTAAATGCTTCTCCAGATGCACAGGTTGATGGGCATTTTTACAGTTTTTTTTCAGTTGCGTTTGTTGAATGCAATAAACTGACATGTATTCTTACCGGAGACTAAAACACAAAGTATAATGGGCCGTGACACTCTATTAAAACTCGAGATAACACTCATAGCTAATAGAAACTCAGGTAAGAAAATACTACACGAAACTGAACCCAATGACAAAAAAACATTATAGAATGGATACTGAAAAATTACCGTCAGCTATGTACACGCCTCGGAGAATCAAAAAACCACATTGCAAAATCAACAAAGAAAGAAAGTTTCTCTCCCCTCCACTTATTAGACAAAGTCAAAAACGAACACAAGAAACCAACCGACGATAAACAAATGATAAAACTAGGCGTATGTTTGGACAAATATTTCATAAACCGGCTGGTTATTAGAGTAAAGCACGATAAAATTTTAAAATTAGCCCTAGACTCCAAACAACTTAACAACGCAATCCAAAAGAACAAAAATGCAATGCATAGACCACCTAATAGATGAAGTATCATCTTACATATCCGAACGGAAGAAAGATGCAAGATAGAGACAAAAACTTAGTGATTAACATAATCACACACATCAAACACGCCTTATTAAGCAATAATTTATCTCCAAATCGAGTAAACTACAAAGAAGCGGACAAAATTAACAACATTGAATTTGACGTCGTTTATACTAAACACGCCCGCAGTTAAACAAATCAAGCTTTTTGCCTTTCAACTCTCACAAATGAGTTGCACTCTTTTAACTCGATTTATTTCAATTCAACTTACACACCACTGTCAAATCTGGTAGCCACGCTCCAATCCACACAAAGACACGTATCAAATCCCCATAAAGAAACGATTTCGAGGGAAAAACAAAAAATTAAAACTCCAAATGGAGCATTCCCCTGTTACTTCGAAATTATATTGCTCAATAGCAACGCAAACTGATTTACCGAGCAACAAGGGCAAATGCCTCGACGTGTTAGATCCCGACAAGCACCAAAAGTTATTCAAAGCCCACAACGACACCCCAACCTTTGAATACAGAGAAAATAAGAAGAAAGTATTTATTAATGAATTCCTGGCGCAAGACTTCAGAAGAGATCTTACAACAATTATTGACATTGTTTAGGCAACGGACTGGGGAAAACTCAAAGCTATTTATCCACTTTATTACAGAATTAGCTTAACAGTTACACCTACAAATTGTTTTTGATACGATAATAAGCTGCTATCCCAAACAAACTTAAAACTCTAGTACCGGATACATTTCATAACAAGCACCCCGGCCAGGCCGGAATGCTCGTGTTAGCAAATCTCGTTTGGTGTCCACATATTCATTCAGACATAGTGGCCCAAGCCCAAGGATGCAAACACTGTATTGAAACAGACAAGAATTTACTCAAAATGGATATCCTCTCGTACGAAGAGCTCTGGAGGAGAGAAGGCCTCTCGGAGGATAACTTGGACATTCAGTATAAAGATCGAGAACCCGAAGCAACATATACAATCGACAGTGACGAATCAAACAATCTACCCTAACTTTTAAATAAACGCAACGTAGCAGGCAAATCTATTGCGAGAAAAGGAAAAAAACTCACCCTACACTCGCACCACATTGGAATATAATTCCTGGTGGAACAATCACAAATTATTCATCACACACTATCACAATTGACACACCTATTAGAAAAAACACGGTCATTCGAAAAAATGACCTCACGTTGGCTACAGAAATTAAACCTCGCCTAATTCACATGGTAGCTTGTAAAACAGTCGGCGGGTATAAATGCATCCAAGACAAAATAAGAAATTTCTGTTTAGAAGAAGAAAGAAACAGACAACCAAGCGTGGCTCAACAATCATCAGGGATCCCGTCCAGCTCCAATTGGGGTCAATAAAAGGTCAAGGAACTAGCAGTGGCCATCCACTGTATTCAAACAGGTAAAAACCTCAAAACCCTTATTCCAAGCAAAAATCTCGGCACTCTACTCCTACTCTGGGAACCGAATGAAGAAGTCCAACTTGACTTCACAGGTCCCAGTCTATTCAAGAATAACTATAAATTGATTTGTTATATTCTTTATATTTGAGTATTTTGTGATTGATCCAACAAACTATATACAAGTGTGTGGTGAGTAATTTGTGATTGTTCAATCAAACTGAATACTCGTCACAGTAATTTGTGATTTTTCAACCAAACTTTATACTATTCACAGTAGATCGACTTTCTAGCTACACCCATGCGGAAACATTTAACAATTGTGACACTAAGACCGTAATAGAGTACCTGGAAAGCTACTGCAAAGTACATGGAATACCAAGATCAATAAGATATGATCAAGCCCAAGCATTCAAAGCAAGGGAATTCAAAATTTTTTTGCAAAAATAAAACAATAAAATTGATATTGGCTCCAGCCGGAGACCACTGTGGCACAGGCAGGGTAGAAAGACTAATCCAAACAAATAAACGCCGCCTACCAGTTTTCGACGTTGACCCGAATTGGTCGAACTTGGTACTAAGTGAGAGAATAGCTAACATAATATATAACACAAAACAAATATATAAATTAAACAAACATATTTGTTTGTATTATATATTATGTCCTCATGTCTTCAGTTGTTGGATATGAGATTTCGTCAGGGGTAGTGGACATCAGTGGGGTTATGTAGGTGCACGATGATGCTCTTGGCACCGAATGTATTAGTGAATCAACCTTTTGCTCCTCATGGAGAGCCAATGCTTTGTTCCCTGTGACTACAGGCGGTTGGGATTTGTCGCCCTGTTCCCTTTGAATTTGTGGTTCGGATGATTTGTCGGTGTCTTTGTTGCATTGGGGGAGGCTGGAGTGGCTGTGATGTTGTCCGGGTCTGCTGATGGTATTTCATTAACTTGTTGGGGTTCCGGGGTGTGTCCACTTGTATGTTTGGCCATAATATTTGGTCCGGTGAATCTAGGAAGATTTTTTTAGGTGGTGAAGGAGACTTTATGTTCGATTGAATTTTGGTCGATACTTTGTTAATCTTTTTTATCGATTTTGAGGAGGAGAAGTTTGGCGCTTCCTTTGGGATTGGCGGGCTGTCCTCCGAGGTTACCAAGAATAAATTGGGATCGGCAGATGTAATGATGCGAAATAATGTTGCTGATGGGGAGTCGTGATGCAATGTCGTCAATAGAGGTGTTTGCATTTGCTTCTATTGTGGATGCGTCCAATTTGAAGTAAGATCGATTTGTTGGTGGCATGCTTCTCATTGGGGATTCCCTAGCATAATTGATAACAGCCTGTTTCGCTGTTTGGGCAAAAGCATTGTTTGTGTTTTTGCGTTTTTGTTGACCGCCGTTTCTGCTGTTTGGTCTTGTTGTTTCTTCCTTGGCCTTGACCGTTGTTTTGGGTCTTAGTGGTTGTTTGCTTGCTGCTGGGGCGTTTGTTGTGGGTCTTATGGCAGGGCGTTTTGTTTGCTGCGTGGAAGGCCACCGCTAGTTCCTTGACTTTTTATTGACTCCAATTGGAGCACGAAGGGTTCCCTGCTGGTTGTTGAGCCAAGCTTGCTTGTCTGTCTCTTCTGAACAGAAATTTCTTATTTTGTCTTGGTTGCGTTTATACCCGCTGACAAGCTTTTTACAAGCTACCATGTGAATTAGGCGAGGCTTGGTTTCTGGAACCAACGTTAGGTCATTTTTCCGAATGACCTTGTTTTTTCTAATAGTTGTGTCAATTGTGATTTTGTGTGGTGAGTAAATTGTGATTGTTTCATCCGGAATTATACTGCATCGTGGTGCAAGTGTAGGGCGAGTTCCTTGCGCTTTGCGTGCTAAAAACTGACCTGCTACGTTGCGTTTATTTAATAGTTAGGGTAGATTGTCTGATTCGTCACTCTCAATTATAAAGATCGAGAACCCGCTTCGGGTTCCCAATCTTTATACTGGATGTGCAGGTTATCTTCCGAGAGGCCGTCTCTCCTCCAGAGTTTTTTTGTTCGACAGGATGTCTTGTGTGAGTAGATTCTTGTCTGTTTTAACACAGTGTCTGCATCCTTGGGCTAACCAGTTTGTTTGGGATAAACAGCCTATTATCGTATCAAGAACAATTTGTAGGTGTAACTGACAAGTCCCTCCTCATTCTGTAATAGAGTGGATTAATAGCTTCGAGATTTTCCCAGTCCTTTGCTTAAACATAGTCAACAATTGGTGTAAGATCTTTTTTGAAGTCATGAAATTCATCAAAAAATAGTCTTTTCTGATTTTCTCTGTTTTCAAGGTTTGGGGTATTGTCATGAGTTTCGAATGAACTTTAGTGCTTGTAGGGATCTAAAGCGGAGAGGCATTTGCCCTTGTTGCTCGATAAATCTGTTTGGGTTGCTTTTGAGCAATATAATTTCGAAGTAATAGGGGAATGCTCCATTTGGAGTTTTGATTTTTTGTTTTTCGCTCGAAATCTTTTCTTTATGGGGATGTGATACGTGTCTTTGTGTGGATTGGATCGTGTTTAATGGCTACCAGATTTGACAGTGGAAAGTAAGTTGAAATGAAATAAATTCAGTTAAAAGAACGCAACTAATTTGTTAAAGTTGAAAGGCGAAAAGCGTGTTTGGTTTTACTGCGTGCGTGTTTAGTATTAACGACGTCAAATTTAATGTTGTTATTTTTGTCCGCTTCGTTGTAGCTTACTAGGTTTGGAGATTAATTATTGCTTAATAAGGCATGTTTGATGTCTTTGATTAAGTTAATCACTAAGTTTTTGTCTCTATCGGATGGGGGGAATGGTGATCCATATGCATTTCAACTAATTTAGTAAGAAAACTGTGGGATATGTTCTACTTTAAAGTGAAATGGGAGAAGTCGATCTAACCAACGTGTTAGACGGCTTTGATAAGTTTTTTGTCCTCTTTTTTCTTTCAGTGCGCTTTAAAGTGCTTGCTTTGGAGCGTGAATTGGGATCCGTAGATTTAGTATTTGAATAGCTCTAGGGCCCAAACTACTGCTAAGAGTTCTAACTCTTTTGTACTGTACCATTCTCCTAAGTTATTTAGAAAACTGCTGGCGTATGCTATTGGCAGCCATGAGTCTAAGTTTTGTTCTAAGCATGCGCTGAGTCTTTTTTATTAGCGTCACATTGGACTCTTGTGGGGCGATTCACATCGAATAATCTGTTTTCTGTTATTGATTTGATTGCCTCTTTTGTTTTTGCGAATGACTCCGTGCGGAGTTGACTCCAGTCACTCTAGCTTGTTTTGCGGTTTTAGGTTGCTTTTTGGTAGCAGTTGTTGAAATGGTTCAGAAAGGGTTGCTAGATTGGGTTTGATTTTGATGTGTTTGAATCGATACAGGTTAGTTCAGTTTTGCCAAACTTACATCTTTGTAGTTTGATGGCTAGGCTTTCTTTTTCTGAGTGGTTTAGTACCTTGTCTATTTCTGCCTCGTGTGTGGCTGGCATATCCGTTAAACCATAGAATCCATTGACGAAGTGATACTTTGCCGTTGCTTTTTCGCCTAGTATAATGAAATTACTGTGTTTTCGGATGTTGCTATCCAATGGGATTTGGCTTTATGCGTATTTGATGTCAATTTATGAGAAATAAAATCTTCGTTCTTCCGTTCGGAAATGTAGGATGATACTTCATCTATTAGGTGGTCTATGCTTTGCATTTTATATTTGTTCATTTGGATTGCGTCGTTAAATTGTTTGGAGTACAGGGCTATTTTTGCATTTCTATCGTGTTTTACTGTAGAACAACCGGGCTTATGAAATATTCGTCACAGAATTTGTTTAGTTTTATTACTTTCTTATCGTCGATTAGCTTTTTGAGTTCGTTTTCGATTTTTTCTTATAAGTGGAGGGGGACCCTCCTGCCTTTTTATTGGACGGGAGTAAAATTTGCTTTCGTTGTTGGTTTTGTAATGTGGTGTTTTGATTTTCCGAGGCGTGTACATAGCTTGGGTTTTTTTCATTGTTTATTTTATAATGTTTGTTCCTGTCATGGATTCGGTAACGTTTAGTGTTTTCTTACCTGAGTTTCTATTGGCTGTGAGTGCTATCTTGAGATTTAGTAGAATTTGATGGCCCATTACGTTTTGTGTTTTCTTCTCCACTAAGAGTACTTGGCGGTTTGTTGCATTCCACGAACCCGACTCTAAATCCATTTGGAGTATGCTCGTGATGTTATTTTGTTGGTTTTTGAAACACCGGTATTTCTCAGAGTTGTTGTATGGGATGATCCTTGCTTTGCTTGTTTTCTTTACCAGTTGTTGGGCTATGGAAATAAAAAGATTCATAAAAGATCTTTGCGATCCCGTATCTGCAAACCAGTGGATTTGTTCGTTATCGAAGTTGGTTGCTACCCAAAATTCTGCAGTTTTGTCTGTATTAATTGTCGAATTGCGCTCCTCATAGAATGTAGTTTGTCGAATTAAATTTACGTTTGCCCATTCGTCTATTATTTGTTTCATGCATAGTGCCGCTTCTGCGTCTATTTTTTCTTGCTGATCAGTTTCTACTTCCGAGTACTCTGTGGACTCTCGATCGTTTTCGTGTTTTATGTGTCGAACTCTTTTTGTTTGGTCCGGTGCTGTTCTTGTACTATTGTTGTTTATATATTTGTTTTGTGTAGGGGGTCTTCTCCATTCCGGCATCATGGCTTTGCACATTTAAGCAAAATGTCTTTATTTTTTTCCAATTTTGCATGTTGTGTTTTTCACTGAACAATTTTGGTGATGCTATGGGATAAATGGATTTCCGTATTTCCAGCGGGGTTCTATCTTCCCTAATTGGGGTGTGAGATGTTTTTTTTCTGGTTTGCTTGTCCGCGTTTGGGATTTGCCGTGTAGTTTAGGACATTTTGTAGTGTCTTGACCTCGGAGAGTAGGTCCATCTGGATTGTAGTGTTGGTCAAATTGCTTATGAATAGATCCTTGATTAAGTCGTCGTCTAAGTTTTTGAATGTACAGTGGCAACCCATCTCTCGTAAGCGGCTATAGAACGTCTCTAGATTTCCGGAGGTTGTGTGCACTGCTCTATCCGAAGCAACGTATGCAATCGACAGTGACGACTTAGACAATGTACACCTAAAAAAACGCTCGCCATGTAAGATCATACCCTCTGAGATACATTTTACACTAGGTCACTAGGTGACAAAACCACAAATTACAAATTAAATAACTGCAACGCAGAACATAAATTTATAGCACGGAAATCGAAGGAACTTCGCCCTACACTTGCAACCCAATGGAATATAATTCCGGATAGAACAATCGCAAATTTATAACCACACACAATCACAACTGACACATATATTAGAAAAAACACTGTCATTTGAAAAAATGACCTAGAGGTGGTTATAGAAAATAAGCCCCGCCTAATTCACGTGGTAGCTTGTAAAACATTCGGCGTGTATAAACGCAATCTAGAGAAAGTAAGAAAAAATTCTGTTTAGAAGAAAGAAAGAGACAAGCAAGCGTGGCTCAACAATCAGCAGCGAACCTGTCAAGCTCAAATTGGAGTCATGAAAAAGTCAGGGAACTAGCAGTGGCCAACCAAGGAAAACAACAACCAAAACGCCTTGCTAAAATAAAAACCCCAGCAAACAAACAACCACCAAGACCCAAAACAACAGGCAAGGCCCAGCAAAAAAACAACAAGACCAAACAGCAGAAACACCGGTCAAAAAAACCGCAAAACAAAAACTATGCTTCTGCCCAAAAAACGAAACAGGCTGCTATCAAATATGCTATTGAATCCCCAATGAGAAGCACGCCGCAAAACAAATCGATCAGTCCTCCGATTGGATGCATCCACAATAGAAGAAAATGCAAACACCTCCATTCACGAAATTACATCAGACTCCCCGTCAGCAACATCATTTCGCGTCATTACATCAGCCGTCCCCAATGTATTCTTGGTAATCTCGGAGGAGAGGCCGCTAATCCCAACGAAAGCGCCAAACTTTTCCTCCACAAAATTGACAAGAGGGATTGTCAATATTGTGACCAAAGTTCAATCGAACATAAAATCACCTTCAACACTCAAAGTAATATTTCTGGTTTCACCGGAGCAGATAACATGACCAAACATCCAAGTGCTAACACCCTGGATCCCCAACAAAAAATGCAATCCCATCAGCAGATCCGGACATCATCAAAATCACTCCAGCCTCCCCCAAACGCAACACAGACAATGACAAATTATCCGAACAACAAATCCAAATGGAACAGGGTAACAACTCTCAACTGCCTGTAGACACAGAGAACAGAGCAACGGCACTACACGAGGAGCAAAAGACAGACGCACAAAATTCGGACAGAGACAACATACAGAACACAGCAATGGCACTCCATATGGAGCAAAAGGTTGATTCAACAATACATTTGGTGCCAAGTGCATCATCGTGCACCTACTTAAACTCACCAATGTCCCCTACCCCGGACGATATCTCAGATCCGACAACTCTGGACTTCCAAAATTGAACGAAATTTTGTGACCACAATTTGATTCCTCTCCACGGGAAGTGTGACTGGCCAACTGGAGCTAGAGCTCAATGTAACGAAGACTTATTATCTTATTATATATACATATTATCTATAGACTCTGCCTAAAAGATATGTTATATAATTAAATGCATCGGTAAATAAGTTCCACCCAAATGGAATCTTGTGTTGACAAGACCGGTTGACTAGACTTGTGTAGGCCGGTTGACTAGATCAGTTTTTTGCATGTATGTCTAGCACGATATGCAAAAGTGCAGACAAGAAAAAGTACAGCTAAGAATCAGTTAGTTTCGTGGCCTCAAATGAAACGCTTCACGCTATAATTTTGTACTGAGGTCGGCAACATGAACCAGCAAAAAAGCGGATTCTTATTCTAACGTGATCACATATATCGGGATGAAAATCAGCTTCGTGCTCTTGCCTAGCTCAAAGCTCTGCCTCCGCGGCACGCCATCAATCCGCCAGCGTCCCGTTGTTGAAGCTTCTATTAGAGCCATAATAGAAAAGAGGCACTTGGAGGCCACCAGTAGAGCCGAAGTTATGCATGGAGGCCGCCAGTAGAGCCAAAGTTATGCAAAGGAGAATGCTATAAAAGCCCCAGAGATAAGGAATTGTCAATTAAAAATTAGATCTGTTAAAATCGTTTTCAAACTTTTGCGTTCATGGTCAGGTTTACTTAGAGTTGCTTCACAATTGAAAAAAAAATGATTCACAAAATATATACACTTGTCATCGACAACATCCATCTAATTCTAGGAAATGAGTTATAAGAACGAGGTTTTGAACTTATTTAGATTCATATATTATTATTATAATAAAAATTATTATTATCCTTATTACTATTATTATTATTATTATTATTATTATTATTATTATTATTATTATTATTATTATTATTATTATTATTATTTTTATTATTATTATTATTATTATTATTATTATTATTATTATTATTATTATTATTATTATTATTATTGTTATTATTATTATTGTTGCTATTATAGGCTTAGGCTCCATTTAAATATTCAAAAGCGTTCCATATAAAACAATCAGAATGGAAAAGTTTTTAATTTCTTTTTATAAGCAAGCTCCTCTGGTTTTAGCTTCAATTCAAATGGCAGTCCGTTCCATTAATGCGGAATTGCATGGCTGAAAGATCTTTTTGCAAAAGTGGTTTTAACGACCAAAATTTGAAGTTTGTAAAAATACTGGCATCTTATGACTTTATCATTGCGAGACAATGGAGAGCTAAGATACCCTGCACATGATTTTTGAGCAGCACACGTTTCTGCACAGGTAACCAATGCAGCTGGTTGATGAATCCTGAAGTTGGTGTTGCAGGTTACAGTCGAAATATTAGCCTGCATGCAGTAATTCGTTATCCGTTGTAACTTCCGGTGAAGTATAGCAGGTAATTCATAATATAGTGAAATTCAGTAGTCGAGACGCAAATTAACCATAACTCTTACTAACTCTATTAAAACATCATTATCAACCGTATTTCTGATAGAGTAGATGTTCCGTAGCATATAGAAGCAGGCAGAAGTAATTGAGCTGATTTGTCTGGAAAATAAGAGTAATACATCCAAAATGAATCCAAGAAGTTTCACATGATTCAAAAATTTGAAATCCATGGGGAGTTTTAGATCATTGGATGAATTATTTTGCACTACTTTGACAAATTCTGTTTTACTAGTATTGAGTTTAGGTTTGGTGTCACAAAACCATTTCTGTAAGGTGCTAATAATCAAATCAAACTTCTCCCGGGTCACCGTTTCCTCATAGGCAAAATAAATAACATTATCATCCGCATAGAAAAGATTGTTCAGCTGCATCTAATTAAGTATAAGCTCTAATGGCAGCAAATAGCAGGAGAAAAGCAGGGGGTCTTAAACCGATCTTTGTGGTACCCCATTGTTTCCTGCTCCAAAAACAACACCTCTTTTATTAATACTTTCTGAGATCGACCATTCAGATAGCCTTTTAGGAAACAAAACAGAACCTCGGAATTAAAGACTAACAACAAGATTTGATAGAAGTATATCATAATCCAGTGTATCAAAGGCTGCCAATCAAGTCCAAAGTAAAAAGTGCTCTTTTTAGCTCTAAATGAAGTAACAGGTCGTTGGTGTTTTTTTTTGCAGCGCGCTTTCTGTAGAACAAAACTTTCTATCGGCACTTTGAACGCAAGAAACAGGGCATTCTTCTCAAGGTGCTCGTCAAATTTTACGAGAGCTGATCTTTCCAATAACTTCGATGTATAACTGAGTTTTGATATTCGTCGATAGCTTGCAAAATCCTCAGGATCCGGGTTAACGTTTTTAATGTGACAATAACAATTAATTGTTGAAGAGCGTGGGGGAAACTTCCCCTTGAGCGTGGGGTATCAGGTTCAAAACTGAAAAACACAAATATTTAGTAAGAGATTTTGCAATCCTCGTCGGAGTCATATCCAGCAATGACATACTAGTCGTTGCAGCCGTAAGTAGCTTCTACAAATCGCTCAGGAATAACAGATTGAAGGTGCATAACTGTATAATTGTCAACGGGAGGATCTCTGGACACTCAACTGCTTGAGTTGATGCAATGCTATTCCCTGCTCTTGAAAAAAAATATGTTGGAATTTGTAGCAAGAAATTTTTAATTTTCTCATTTTGATTGTATCTGCTTCTCTTTAACAACTAGCGATCTCAATAACGCATATTTTTGACGTGAAACAATGCCATTTTTCGAAAAAATTACCAAAAATAAGAGTTCGTATTCAAATCAAAATCCGCTTTCAAATCAACGCGTCGGGTCTTCCGATGTAGTCGCTCGCATCTCCTTTTCTTCGTCTTCAAGAATAAAAATTCATCTTCATAAAACGGGCATTAATGTTCAAAGATGGTTTTAATATTAAGCGGAAAGTGATCATTCAATTTTTTTTCCCTCTGCAGCTGTATTGTCATTCCAGGCTTTATCAACACTTGAAGTTTGCTCTATGCTGAAACTATTTAACAGCGAATTAAGATACAAGTAAGGCAAAAACAATTTCCATTTCCGGTAAAAAATAACTGTCGCCTGGGTTTGCTAAGTTTCCAATCACTTACGAAAACACAAATTAAGGCATGATCAGATGGGGTCAGAAAGTGCTCGAGATTAAAATAATACGAACTTCACCGGACAATATAACATGATCCAGAAGACCACCGGACTTGCCAATTTGACTTTTTGACGTGCTGGACTACACAAAGTTCTTCCATAGAAAAAGTCTAGAGCGTGAAGCATCATTGTTTACAATCATGGGAAAGTTGCATCAGCCAAAGAGAAGAATTCTATCAAAGCGTAACTTTTTGTCTTGCACAAAATTAGTAAACATTTCAATAATCATCTTGAAACTTACTCCAAGCACTCTGTACACGGTGAATAGGAATAAAAATATTTGCTGAATTTTCAAGTTGCACAGCAACATTTGAAGAGTTGAAGAGATTTGATGGTTGATTTTCAAAATTCTTTAACTGAATATTTGATCTGTAGAATAAACAAATTCCTCCGGCTCTTTTATTGAGTCCCGGAGCACTGTGAAACTAAAACCAGTGGAGTAAAATAGCTGCAAGAGGAAATTATTATTCGTATTTTATCTATTCCGTGATTTGACACATTTTCCAATATCTATCTCATTGATTTGCAATAAAACATTTAGTTCCTTTGTCGTGTTTCTCACAGTGTGCGCATTATTTAAGAAGCATTTAAACATTCGCTTTTCATAGTTGTCAAAAAACCTAAATTGTAGTCATCTTTTTTTATAGCTTTTCAGCCGTTCACGAGTTCAAATAAATCGTGGCTTGTTCAAATAAATCTTGATGCGGTAACATTTTCAGTGACAAATTCCGGTGACTCAACTTTCCTATCTTCAAACTTAAAAATAAAATGAACTGATTTAAGCTTTGATTCCACTGTTGAAGTATGACGAATATGAAGGAGTTTCAATGCCGTTTGTTTTACAGTATTCATAAAATGGGGATCCCCATTTTTAAGTGGAATAACAAAAATGGGGATCAAAGGAGTTCGCCCACAAAGGGCGTGAAATAGCACGCCACAGAGGGATTGATGTACAGAGAATAGTTTTAATAAATAATCCACAAACTTGAATAGAAAAATATTGCAAGGTCAGTCAAACGAATCAAACAGATGCTACAACTCTCACGCTAATTGATTGAGCTGAAAACTAGCTAAAGTGCAGAGGAATAACTTCTTCGAATAACTTTAGCTAAATGAAAAAAATCAAGCAAATGCGGAAAAACCTCACGTCAATAGCTGGAAAAAAAATATATTGAGGTGTCTGTCCCAGATACGAATTCTTCCGCCGGAATCTGAAATCCTCAGTAATTGCGGCTACCCAAACAATGTCCGGCCTCTTATCACTCAGTAAATAACAACAATCACGAGTTGATGAAAATTTAAAAAGCCTCCCGGGTGCAAAATGTAGACTGTTTATTAAGTTTAAGTTGACAAATTAGGCTAACATTATCAACAACTAATATATATATATATATATATATATATATATATATATATATATATGTATATATATATATATATATATATATATATATATATATTTATATATATATATATATATATGACACGTGAAGAATGAGACAAACATTAGATGTGATTGGTATTAAAAATCTTCTGACCCCAATTTAATATTAAATTTCCTTAGCTATAACCCATTACTTAAATAAAACGTGATCCAAGGGAATTTACATCGGCTTCCATGGCCACCAGTGGTTAAAGGCCTTTCTACATAGCCTTAAACCAAAATCGCAGGATCTGGACAAAAAATCATTATCCAAATGAGTGACCATCCAGTATTGTGAATTAAATCTTCAAAGAAATAATAAAAAATACAAAGTGAAATCGAAAATATCAGTGAGAGAAAACCCATCTCAACACAAACAAAAATTTCAATAAAAAGTCGTTAGCCAATTTCTGTGTTCAAACAGGAAATTTTTAATTTTCAAATCATCTTCACAGCCTGCTTGGGAACCTGCTTGCCCACTCTAAGAGCATCTTTTGATAGAATTCTGAAATCGCATGTGATATATGTGACTACAAGTAATGGATGAAGTTCCATCTTCCAAATCTGCTGACATATTCCCACTAGAATATCAGAACATGAAAAACCAGATTTCGGTAAATGTGAATTTTATATTGCTTCAACCCCAACAACTAAAAGATAATACACGAAAGGACAAAGGGTATAATTTATTGGGTGTGTTTAATGTGAAAAAAATGTTGTATATATTAGTTGTATATAATGTTAGCCTAATTGTTGTAACAAACTTACTAAAACAGTTTTCATTTTGCACACGGGAGGCTATTTAATTTTATTTCAGCTCGTAATTCTTGTTATTTACAGAGTGATAAGAGGCCGGATATTGTTTTGGTAGCCACAATTACTACGAATTTCAGATTTCGGTGGAAGGATTCGTATCTGGGACAAACATCTGGATTTGATTTTTTTAGCTTTTGGCGTGAGGTTTCTCCGCATCTGTTTGATTTATTCATTTAGCTCAAGATATTCGAAGAACCTTATCTTCTGCACGTTAGATTGTTCTCAGCTCGAAATTTGGCTCGAGAATTCTCCGCATCTGTTTGATCTGTTTGACCGATCTTGCAATAGTTTCTCTTCAAGTTTGTGGATTAACGAATTAAAAAAATTAATTCGGTACATATGAGCTTGATATTTCTTCAACCCCAAAAAAAAGATAAAACACGATAGGACAGAGGGTAGAAACTCTTTCTCAGGAAGTGAAATCAAATTAAACAGGAACTTCAAGAACTGGCCCAAGAATTAAAATTTATTGCGTGTATTAAATGTGAATAAAATGATATATATATATATATATATATATATATATATATATATATATTGCAAAATGAAAACCTCCCGTGTGCAAAATGAAAACTTTTTAGTAAGTTTATTACAACAATTAGGCTAACATTATATACAAACTAATATATACAACATTTTTTTCACATTATACACACCCAATATATTATACCCTTTGTCCTTTCGTGTATTATCTTTTAGTTGTTGGGGTTGAAGCAATATAAAATTCACATTTACCGAAATCTGATTTTTCATGTTCTGATATTCTAGTGGGAATATGTCGGCAGATTTGGAAGATGGAACTTCATCCATTACTTGTAGTCACATATATCACATGCGATTTCAGAATTCTATCAAAAGATGCTCTTAGAGTGGGCAAGCAGGTTCCCAAGCAGGCTGTGAAGATGATTTGAAAATTCTTCACGTTTTTGATCTAGGAAGGCCCGATCCCCAATGCCGTCGGGAATTTCAAGAGTGAATTGTCACTTTTTGTGGAGAGAACTCGCATACTCAATGTACATTTGAGGACTCCCTTAAAAATGCACATTATGTAGTCTCACATAAATGGGACTACAAAGTGTTAACGATAGATGAATAAAGTGGCAAACTAAAAAAACTTGCCATTTCTCATGTTCGCTGTACTTTAATTTAAATCAATTTATACTTATTAATAGCACAGGGACACCTGTTGCATTAAGTTACAATATAAATTTCATTTAACGCGATTGGAAATAATGGCTTGTAAATCGTTCTCCATTCGTTGTTATCTTATATTCTTCCGTTTCTTTTCTATACATGATGCTCTTTGGTGTTTGACTACTGTCAGAATATATATATATATATATATATATATATATAAATATATTTATATATATATATATATATATATATATATATATATATATGTATATATATATATATATATATATATATATATACATTTGTATATATATATATATATATATATATATATATATAAATACACAAACACACACACCTACACACCCATATATATAAGTAGTAAATATAGGGAGCACTAGGATAGGGGGGTTATCATGTGATATAATACATGGGATAATAGGGAGTGGGTTATCCTTCGATATAATACATGGGATAATAAGGAGCGGGTTATCATTTGATATAATACATGGGATAATAGGGAGTAGGTTATCCTTCGATATAATACATGGGATAATAGGGAGTGGGTTATCATTTGATATAATACATGGGATAATAGGGAGTGGGTTATCCTTCGATATAATATATGGGACAATAGGGAGTGGGTTATCCTTCGATATAATACATGGGATAATAGGGAGTGGGTAATCCTTCGATATAGTACATGGGATACTAGGGAGTGGGTTATCCTTAGCGGTGATACATGTAAAACTTTTCACTTGCTTTCTTCCGATTTTATTCTTTCTTAATACATGGGATAATAGAGCAAAACCGTTACATGTACAACCGCTACTTGCTACAGTCTGATCACTAGAGTAACAAAACGCTTAATGCATGGCATAATAGGGTTTAATTTTTCCATTGGGATAATAGGTTATAGAATTAACCTGTTAAAAGGGTGAGAAATTTATCTGTTAAAATGGTCCAAAATTGAATGGTGATAGTAGGGTCTAAAAATGCATGCGGATAACTGAGTAGAGTTTTGATATGGATATAGTAGGGTATAGATTTCAAAGTATGCAAGCTGGTATTGGGGTGAAATTCGAATCAGGATAGTAGTTTAAAGTGTTGCACGGGATAAGAGGGTATAATTTTGCCTTGAGGATAATAGGCTATATAATTGAATATCAGCAAACGGATTATAGAGTGAAGATTTGAATCAGTATAGTAGGGTATTGCGTTGCGTTGAGATAAAAGGGTATAGATTTCATAATCTGCAAGAGGGTATTAGGGTGAATATTAAAAACAGGATAGTAGGGTCGAGTATTGCATGGGGAGCATAGGGTATTGTTTTGCCAAGAGCATAATAGGGCAAAAGTTTGAATTTGTCAATGCGGTAACAGTGTGAAGATTTGAATAGGGAAAATAGGATATAGTCTTGCTTGGGGGTAATAGGGTATAGATTTGCAATGGAGATAGTAGTGTATAGTTTTGTATGGGGATAAAAAGGTATGCATTACATTATCTGCATGCGGGAAAAGAGATCAGAATTTGAATTAAGATATTTTTGGTATTGTGTTTCATGGGAAAGTATGTTAGGTTTTTGCCTTGGGGATAATAGGCTATATATTTGAATATCTTCAAACGGATTATATAGTGAAGATTTGAATCAATATAGTAGGGTAGTGTTGCATAGAGATAATAGGGTATGGATTTCAAAATTTACAAGTGGGTATTAGGGCGAAAATTGGAAACAGGATAGTACGGTCGAGTATTGCATGGGGATCATAGGTATAGGTGTGCAATGAGTACAATAGGGCAAAAGTTTGCATATCTCAATGCGGTAACAGTGTGAAGATTTGAATCGGGAAAATAGGATATAGTCTTGCTTGGGGGTAATAGGGTATAGTTTTGCAATGGAGATAGTAGTGTATAGTTTTGTATGGGGATAAAAATGTATGCATTACAATATCTGCATGCGGGAAAAAATATCAGAATTTGAATTAAGATAGTTTTGTATTGTGTTTCGTGGGAAAGTGTGTTATATTATAGTATGATATAGATTGAGTATCTGCAATCGGGTGAAACTTAGATCTGCAATCGGGTCAAATAGCGTGAAACTTTGAATCAGGATAGTAGAATACAGAATTGCATGGGTGGAATAGATCGTAGGTTCGCATGGTGGTAATAGGATATAGTTTTGCCGTAGAGATATGAGGATGTAGATTTGAGTATCTGCAAACGGTTAATAGGGTGATGCTTTGAATCAAGATAGTAGGGATAGAATTGCATGGGTGTAGCAGGGTGAAGGTTGGCATGGACGTAGTTGGTTATAGTTTTGCTATAGAGATACTAGGGTGTAGATTTGAGTATCTGCAAACGGTTTATAGGGTGAAGATTTGAATCAAGATTGTGCGGTTCAGTAGCGCATGGAAAAAAACAACGTAATGTTTTTCCCTTAGGATAAAAGATTATAGATTTTAAATTCTGCAATCGAGTATTGAGTTGGAGATTTATGAATGGGGATAATAGGGTATAAATCCCTTGATAATAATGAGGAATAGCTTTTGCACGAGGATATTAGATAATAGCGGCTACATGTACACTGCTAAAGCTACAGTTTGTCTATTGGAAATATAAATCATTTTCAGCGTCTGGATGATTCTGTGTATTTTTGCCCTGGGGATAGTGGGGTATGAATCTGAATATCTGCAAAAAGAATAATAAGTTGAAGTTTGATTTGGGATATTTGAAAATCTGCATACGGGTAAAAGGGTAAGGATTTCAAAAGATATAGTAGACGTAGTATCGCACTGGGAAAAGAGGGCATAGCATTTTCACGGTTATAGTGGGGTACAGGATTAAACGTCTGCAGAGCAATAGGGTGAAAATTTGATGTGTCATATTTGGGTGAATTGTTGCATGGAGTTAAAAGGGTATAGTGTAGATGGAGTTTTAGAGTTTAGTTTTGCAATGGTGATGCTAGTGTACAGAATTGATTTTTTGCTTGCGAGTCATAGGTTTGAAGTTTGAAAGGGATTATTATGCTACAGTATGGCATGGGATAAAAAGGAATATATTACTACATACAACTTACTGCATGCTACCTAATAGTTTCTACTTAAAAGATACTAAATACTAAATACTACTTACTACATACTACTCACTAAAAACTACTAGCTACAAACTACTTACTACAAGTTACTTGCCCCTACTGCTTACTGGTTACTACTCACTACATACCACTTACTACATACTATTACTACTTACTACATAGTACATGCTACTTACTATATTCTACTTACTTTTACTAATTATTACATACTACTTAATATCTAATACTTACAATTTATTTTTCCTTACATCCTACTCTCCGCTTAGTAATTACTAATTTAGTTTATACTACCTACTACTTAACTACTTACTATTTACTATTTATAACACACTGATTACTGCATAAAACCTGATAAAAACTATTTACTAAAACTACTTACTACTTACAGCATGATACCTACTACTGAATAATTAATTCCTACCAAATAGAAGTTACTACGTAATACTTACTACTGAACACATACTACTTACTACGTACTTCTTTCTTCATAGTACACACTACTTTCTACATACTATAAACTACTTACCACAAAACTTTTTACCACCTCCTAGTTATTACTTACTACAAATTATATACTATTTAGAACAGAATATCTACTAAATACTTCTTACTCTATACTACTTAATACATACTAGTCACAACATACTAATTATATACTACGTACCATATAATACATACTACTTACCACAAACTAAATACCACTTACTAAATAATACGTACTAAGTACTGCTTAGTACATACAACCTACTACTTAACTACTAACTAATTACAACATACTACAACTACTGTACAATATTTAAAACAAACTAATTACTTCTTTCTAAATAATACCGAATTTGTACTACTTACTACTAATTATATACTACTTACTACATACTAAATACTACTTACTGCATACCACTGACTACTTACTAATTACTTGTTACTAAATACATACTGCTCCCTAAGTACTTCGTTCTTCATGGTACATACTAACCACATACTACTTTTTACAAACTACACACTACTTACCACAAAAAGATTACTAGTTTTTACTACCTACTAGTTGCTTCTTACTACACTACAAAAACTTACTAATTATTACAGACTACCTACTAAATACTACTTAATGTATACTAGTTAATACACAATAGCCGCAAAATACTATTCTCTAAATGCTACATACCATATACTACATAATACCTACCACAAATTACATACTACTTACTACATACCACTTACTATTTACTAGTTATTACTTACTAAATACTGCCTATTACATTGTACTTACTATATACTACCTACTACGTAACTAGTTACTAATTACAACATACTATATTTGCTGCATACTACGTATTACATACTAATTACTTCATACTAAAAACTGCTTAATATGAACTACTTACTACTAAATGTACACTACTTACTTCAAAATACATACTAATTACTACATGCTCTTTACTACACACTGCATACTAATTACCATATACTAATCACAACCTACTTAATAGATCTTGCAACATAATACTTACTACACTACATACAACTTACTTCATACTACTTAGCAAGTACTAAGTAAGCAAAAGTTAGTAGGTGGTATGCAGTATGTAGTAAGTAATGAAAAGTATGTAGTAAGAAGTAAGTAGAAATTGATATATGAAATGAAGTAAGTAGTATGTAGTGAATAGTCTGCATCAAGAAGTAAGTATTATAAAGTAGATACTAGTGCTTACTAGGTATACATAGTGCTTACTACAAGCTACTAATTACGTACTGCTTACCCTTACTACATAAGAATAACTAGAAAGTACACACTACTCACTAATTACTGCGTACTAAAAACTACCTACTATATACTAGTTACTTCTTGATGCAAACTGTTCACTATATATTACTTACTTCATTTTGTATTACTTTCTACTTACTGCTTACTACATACTTTTCATTACTTACTACATACTACCTACCACTTACTACTCACCACTTCCTACCTACTACAAATTACTTACTACTTTTCACATACTACTTACTACATACTAACTTTTGCTTACTACTTAATAGACTAATACGAATACCTAATACAACCATCAACATGATGCTAACTACTTTCTACAGTGTTACAAAATACTACTTACTTCGTAATACTTACCACCTAGAACGTATTACTTTAAACTTACTGTTTGCAACTTACTACGTACTGTGTTCTACCGACTACTTACCACTTGTTTTTTATTACTTACATTTACCTACTTAATAGTCACTACTTACAATCTAATTCTTAGTATTTACTACACACTCTTTACTATTTAGTACTTACTACTTACTACTCACTTTTTTCTAGTATTACTTAATTACTTTATACTTACATTTTTACAATTACTACTACTATTAAGTTTTCAAAAATTTTGTCCGTGTATTTGACTTCTATATCGTTTTTTCTTTATTCTTTTTTCATATTTAGCACTTCGGAATCATCTGCACTTTTTGTACTTTTTTAAAATAAGATTTACTAAACAACAACTGGGAGTCATGCGAAATAGTTCTTTCATTGGCGAAATCAAACATTAAGAACCTCTACAAGTTTCCTTTTCCGCTCAGAATTTATCCATTAGGGTCATCACTGGTCAGCAATACCGCATTTTATATTTACTAATTTGAACATTCTCTTAGAATAATCAGAAGATTAGTTTGAAAACTAAACATTGGTGTTCTTATAGAGTTCAATCAGTCCTCAAGAATCATTTGTTTACCACTTCATGCTCTTTTGTAAAAGATGTGGTCAAAAGCATTATTATTATTAAAAACTGTTTGAGGTGAGAACTAACTGCAAAAAGTAATATAATTTCAACGCTTTGGATAAAATAAAAATAGTAGAAATATTTTATCAACGTTCAGTTGCACTCGTTTAAATATGAGAAATTAAGCTTGTATCGATAGTGGAAACTAATACAAATCTGGTCACCTTGGATCTCTTGCATTAGTGTTTCAACAAAGGAAATGGAATCTAAAGATTGTTTAATTGATAAAAATTAAAAATGGTGAAAGTTTCCTCGATTTTTGTGTCAAAGTTTACATATGAGAATAACTGAAGTTATGAGAAAAACTAAAGTTAAAAAACGGTTAGATGGCAAAAACTAACAGAAAAGTTCTTGCAAAGGCCCTTTTATAGTCAAATAACACTACTCGTTTCTTTTGCTGACAGATTCTTTGAAACTAAAAAACAAGATTTTTATACTTTTCGACTTCCTCGAGAACTTTATTTTAACTTCATAGTATCAATTCACACAACGATTTCCTTTAAAAACTATAAATTAACCTGATTTTATTTGCGGGGGTAGAAAAACTTGCAATTGTGTTCATTCTACTCGACGGACTGTCTTCCCTGTAAAAAAACACTGATCTTTGCTGGACAAAATAACAATTAAGGAGCTCAAAGTTTCAGTAGATTACTGTCCTTCAGAATGCTTTTTTTGTTCCTTTTTGACATAAACTCAATTGAAGAATTATTCACTTGTCTCTATCGTGTTCGAACTTGTTGTTTTCGAGTACGAATTTTGGTCAAAACGGAATACGTCTGAATCATATGGCTTGTGGTGCAGTAAATGAAGGGGAAGTCTATTAACAGTCTGAACAAGACGAGTTCAAGTTTGGGTTTGAGTTTTTGTTCTAAAAATAGCCCTTAGGTAATGTTTCCATCAGAATGTAGAAAGCGTCCTACCTAGACGTTTTACATGTAGTTAAAAAATACTATCTTCAACGTGAGTCTGCATATGCAATACCAATAGATATATTATTCACATTAGACGCCCAGATTTCTGGTACTGCGCAAAAATTTTCACTGGATTTATAGCCCTCAGGCATTTGTCGAGTATACAAACAGTATTCTCAACAGTGTGTTAATTTTCCGTATAAACTTATAAAACCTTGTGCTTCAAAATGGAGTAAAGGTAATTCCATTACATATTTGGGCAACAATCCTAACACATAGGGAATAATTGCCAAGAGCTTTCCATCTGCGCGCATGATCGAACATGTTTGGGGCAAAAGAGCCAAAAAGTGTCATAGGGTGCACTGGTTTATTTTAACTAGTGACCTCTGGTCACACCATTCCATGCCCCGATAACCATGGAAATTATCGGCCAAGACTGAAGAGATTTATGTTCACACATTTCATTGCTAGAAATGTTTGTTGATTCAAAGTACTCATGATGTAATCTTTAGTTAGGTCCGTCCCACGCTGGAGTAAATTCTGATTAGATTGAATCCGAATCTTTTTAAATCCGATTTTTTTTGATAGAAAATATACAGCATTGGTTTTCCGTATGAAAGATGATTTTTGATTTATCAAACTTTTAATTTGACATAATCGTTTAACATATGCAAACTTGGTCTATTACGTTCAGTAGTGGGGCAATTTAACATATGAGGGTCAAACAAACTATGATCAAATTTCCGTGTGTGTCTCAATAAAACTTTTCTAAACTTGAAAAATCTGATCCGGGCGTAAAGAAGCGAAATGGCCACATTAGATAGGGGACAGAAAAAACATGCCATCTAATATCCCGAGTCGGATTCGGATGTTAATCTTGCAAGATTCTTGTAAGATCGTGCAAGATTAACATCCTTTTGCAAGAATCTTGCAAGATTAACATCCGAATCCGACTCGGGATATTAGATGGCATGTTTTTTCTGTCCCCTGTCTAATGTGGCCATTTTGGTTTTTCACGCCCGGATCAGAATTTTTAAGTTTACAAAAGTTTAATTGAGACACACACGGAAATTTGATCATACTTTGTTGACCATCATGAGTTAAATTGCCCGCACTACTGAACGTAATAGACCGAGTTTGTATATGTTAAACGATCATGGCAAACTAAGTTTGATAAATCAAAAATCATCTTTCATACGGAAAACCAATGCTGTATATTTTCTGTCAAAAAAATTCGGATTTAAAAAGATTTGGATTCAATCTAATCAGAATTTACTCCAGCGTGGGACGGACCCAACTAAAGATTACATCATGAGTACTTTGAATTAACAAACATTTCTAGCAATGAAATGGGTGAACATAAAATCTCTTCAGTCTTGGCCGATAATTTCCAAGGTTCTCGGGGCATGGAATGGTGTGACCAGAGGTCACTAGTAAAAATAAACCAGTGCACCCTATAACACTTTTTGGCTCTTTTTCCCAAACATGCCCAAATATGTAATGGACTTACCTTTACTCCATTTTGAAGCACAAGGTTTTATAAGTTTATACGGAAAATTAACTCACTGTTGAGAATACTGTTTGTATACTCGACAAATGCCTGAGGGCTATAAATCCAGTGAAAACTTTTGCGCAGTACCAGAAGCCTGGGCGTCTAATGTTAATATTCTATCTATTGGTATTGCATATGCAGACTCACGTTGAAGATAGTATTTTTAAACTACATGTAAAACGTCTAGGTAGGACGCTTTCTACATTCTGATGGAAATATTACCTAAGTGCTATTTTTAGAACACAAACTCAAACTCAAACTTGAACTCGTCTTGTTCAGACTGTTAATAGACTTCCCTTTCATTTACTGCACAACAAGCCATATGATTCAGACGTATTACGTTTTGACAAAATTCGTACTCGAAAACAACAAGTTCGAACACGATAGAGACAAGTGAATAATTCTTCAATTGAGTTTATGTCAAAAAGGAACAAAAAAAAGCATTCTGAAGGACAGTAATCTACTGAAACTTTGAGCTCATTAATTGTTATTTTGTCCAGCAAAGATCCGTGTTTTTTTTTACAGGGAAGACAGTCCGTCGAGTAGAAAGAACACAATTGCAAGTTGAGAGTTTTTCTACCCCCGCAAATAAAATCAGGTTAGTTTATAGTTTTTGAAGGAAATCGTTGTGTGAATTGATACTATGAAGTTAAAATAAAGTTCTCGAGGAAGTCGAAAAGCATAAAAATCTTGTTTTTTAGTTTCGAAGAATCTGTCAGCAAAAGAAACGAGTAGTGTTATTTGACTCTAAATGGGCCTTGGCAAGCAATTTTCTGTTAGTTTTTGCCATCTAACCGTTTTTTAACTTTAGTTTTTCTCATAACTTCAGTTTTTCTCATAACTTCGGTTATTCTCATAGGTAAACTTTGACACAAAAATCGAGGAAACTTTCACCATTTTTAATTTTTATCACTTAAACAGTCTTTAGATTCCATTTCCTTTGTTGAAACACTTATGCAAGAGATCCAAAGTGACCAGATTTGTATTAGTTTCCATAATCGATACAAGTTTAATTTCTCATATTTAAACGAGTGCAACTGACCGTTGATAAAATATTTCTACTATATTTATTTTATCCAAAGTGGTGAAATTATATTACTTTTTGCAGTTAGTTTTCACCTCCCAAACAGTTTTTAATAATAATAATAATGCTTTTGACCACATCTTTTACAAAAGAGCATAAAGTGGTAAACAAATGATTCTTGAGGACTGATTGAACTCTATAAGAACACCATTGTTTAATTTTCAAACTAATCGTCTGATTATTCTAAGAGAATTTTCAAATTCGTAAATTTAAAATGCGGTATTGCTGACCAGTGGTGACCCTAATGGATAAGTTCTGAGCGGCAAAGGAAACCTGTAGAGGTTCTTTATGTTTGATTTCGCCAATGAAAGAACTATTGCGCATGACTCCCAGTTGTTGTTTAGTAAATCTTATTTTAAAAAAGTACAAGAAGTGCAGATGAGTCCGAAGTGCTAAATATGAAAAAAGAATAAAGTCAAATACACGGACAAAATTTTTGAAAACTTAATAGTAGTAGTAATTGTAAAAATGTAGGTATAAAGTAATTAAGTAATACTAGTAAAAAGTGAGTAGTAAGTAGTAAGTACTAAACAGTAAAGAGTGTGTAGTAAATACTAAGAATTAGATTGTAAGTAGTGACTATTAAGTAGGTAAATGTAAGTAATAAAAAACAAGTGGTAAGTAGTAAGCACTAAGTAGTAGTAGGAACAAAATTGTCATAGGAATAATGTAGTCGGTAGAACACAGTAAGTAGTAAGTTGCAAACAGTAAGTTTAAAGTAGTACGTTCTAGGTGGTAAGTAGTATGAAGTAAGTAGTATTTTGTAACACTGTAGAAAGTAGTCAGCATCATGTTGATGGTTGTATTAGGTATTCGTACTAGTCTATTAAGTAGTAAGCAAAAGTTAGTATGTAGTAAGTATTATGTGAAAAGTAGTAAGTATGTTGTAGTAGGTAGGAAGTGGTGAGTAGTAAGTGGTAGGTAGTATGTAGTAAGTAATGAAAAGTATGTAGTAAGCAGTAAGTAGAAAGTAATACAAAATGAAGTAAGTAATATATAGTGAACAGTTTGCATCAAGAAGTAACTAGTATATAGTAGGTAGTTTTTAGTACGCAGTAATTAGTGAGTAGTAAGTACTTTTTAGTTATTCTTATGTAGTAAGGGTAAGCAGTACGTAATTAGTAGTTTGTAGTAAGCACTATGTATACCTAGTAAGCACTAGTACCTTTTTTATAATACTTATTTCTTGATGCAGACTATAAACTACATACTACTTACTTCATTTTATATATCAATTTCTACTTACTTCTTACTACATACTTTTCATTACTTACTACATACTGCATACCACCTACTAACTTTTGCTTACTTAGTACTTACTAAGTAGTATGAAGTAAGTTGTATGTAGTGTAGTAAATATTATGTTGCAAGATCTATTAAGTAGGTTGTAATTAGTATATGGTAATTAGTATGCAGTGTGTAGTAAAGAGCATGTAGTAATTAGTATGTATTTCGAAGTAAGTAGTATACTTTTAGTAGTAAGTAGTTCATATTAAGCAGTTTTTAGTATGAAGTAATTAGTATGTAATAAGTAGTATGCAGTAAATATAGTATGTTGTAATTAGTCACTAGTTAGGTAGTAGGTAGTATATAGTACAATGTAATAGGCAGTATTTAGTAAGTAATAACTAGTAAGTAGTAAGTGGTATGTAGTAAGTAGTATGTAATTTGTGGTAGGTAGCATGTAGTATATGGTATGTAGCATTTAGAAAATAGTATTTTGCGGCTATTATGTATTAACTAGTATACATTAAGTAGTATTTAGTAGGTAGTCTGTAATAATTAGTAAGTTTTTGTAGTGTAGTAAGAAGCAACTAGTAGATAGTAGTAACTAGTAATCTTTTTGTGGTAAGTAGTGTGTAGTTTGTAGAAAGTAGTATGTGGTTATTATGAACCATGAAGAACGAAGTACTTAGGGAGCAGTATGTATTTAGTAACAAGTAATTAGTAAGTAGTCAGTGGTATGCAGTAAGTAGTATTTAGTATGTAGTAAGTAGTATATAATTAGTAGAAAGTAGTTCAAGTTCAGTATTATTTAGAAAGAAGTAATTAGTTTGTTTTAAATAGTGTACAGTAGTTGTAGTATGTTGTAATTAGTTAGTAGTTAAGTAGTAGGTTGTATGTAGTAAGCAGTACTTAGTACGTATTATTTAGTTAGTGGTATTTAGTTTGTGGTAAGTAGTATGTATTATATGGTATGTAGTATATAATTAGTATGTTGTGACTAGCATGTATTAACTAGTATAGAGTAAGAAGTTTTTAATAGATATTCTGTTATAAATAGTAAATAATTTGTAGTAAGTAATAACTAGGAGGTGGTAAACAGTTTTGTGGTAAGTAGTTTGTAGTACGTAGAAAGTAGTATGTACTATGAAGAAAGAAGTACGTAGTAAGTAGTATGTGTTCAGTAGTAAGTATTACGTAGTAACTTGTATTTGGTAGGAATTAATTAGTCAGTGGTAGGTATCATGCTGTAAGTAGTAAGTAGTTTTAGTAAATGGTTTTTATCAGGTTTTATGCAGTAAGTAGTGTGTTATAAATAGTAAATAGTAAGTAGTTAAGTAGTAGGTAGTATAAAGTAAATTAGTAATTACTGAGCGGTAAGTAGGATTTAAGGAAAAATAAATTGTAAGTATTAGATAGTAAGTAGTATGTAATAGTTAGTAAAAGTAAGTAGAATATAGTAAGTAGCATGTACTATGTAGTAAGTAGTAATAGTATGTAGTAAGTGGTATGTAGTGAGTAGTAACCAGTAAGCAGTAGGGGCAAGTAACTTGTAGTAAGTAGTTTGTAGCTAGTAGTTTTTAGTGAGTAGTATGTAGTAAGTAGTATTTAGTATTTAGTATCTTTTAAGTAGAAACTATTAGGTAGCATGCAGTAAGTTGTATGTAGTAATATATTCCTTTTTATCCCATGCCATACTGTAGCATAATAATCCCTTTCAAACTTCAAACCTACGACTCGCAAGCAAAAAATCAATTCTGTACACTAGCATCACCATTGCAAAACTAAACTCTAAAACTCCATCTACACTATACCCTTTTAACTCCATGCAACAATTCACCCAAATATGACACATCAAATTTTCACCCTATTGCTCTGCAGACGTTTAATCCTGTACCCCACTATAACCGTGAACATGCTATGCCCTCTTTTCCCAGTGCGATACTACGTCTACTATATCTTTTGAAATCCTTACCCTTTTACCCGTATGCAGATTTTCAAATATCCCAAATCAAACTTCAAATTATTATTCTTTTTGCAGATATTCAGATTCATACCCCACTATCCCCAGGGCAAAAATACACAGAATCATCCAGACGCTGAAAATGATTTATATTTCCAATAGACAAACTGTAGCTTTAGCAGTGTACATGTAGCCCCTATTATCTAATATCCTCGTGCAAAAGCTATTCCTCATTATTATCAAGGGATTTATACCCTATTATCCCCATTCATAAATCTCCAACTCAATACTCGATTGCAGAATTTAAAATCTATAACCTATTATCCCAAGGGAAAAACATTACGTTGTTTTTTTCCATGCGCTACTGAACCCCACAATCTTGATTCAAATCTTCACCCTATAAACCGTTTGCAGATACTCAAATCTACACCCTAGTATCTCTATAGCAAAACTATAACCAACTACGTCCATGCCAACCTTCACCCTGCTACACCCATGCAATTTTATCCCTACTATCTTGATTCAAAGCATCACCCTATTAACCGTTTGCAGATACTCAAATCTACATCCTCATATCTCTACGGCAAAAATATATCCTATTACCACCATGCGAACCTACGATCTATTCCACCCATGCAATTCTGTATTCTACTATCCTGATTCAAAGTTTCACGCTATTTGACCCGATTGCAGATCTAAGTTTCACCCGATTGCAGATACTCAATCTATATCATACTATCCCCACGGCAAAAATATAACAAACTTTCCCATGAAACACAATACAAAACTATCTTAATTCAAATTCTGATAATTTTTCCCGCATGCAGATATTGTAATGCATACATTTTTATACCCATACAAAACTATACACTACTATCTCCATTGCAAAACTATACCCTATTACCCCCAAGCAAGACTATATCCTATTTTCCCGATTCAAATCTTCACACTGTTACCGCATTGAGATATGCAAACTTTTGCCCTATTGTACTCATTGCACACCTATACCTATGATCCCCATGCAATACTCGACCGTACTATCCTGTTTCCAATTTTCGCCCTAATACCCACTTGTAAATTTTGAAATCCATACCCTATTATCTCCATGCAACACTACCCTACTATACTGATTCAAATCTTCACTATATAATCCGTTTGAAGATATTCAAATATATAGCCTATTATCCCCAAGGCAAAAACCTAACGTACTTTCCCATGAAAAACAATACCAAAAATATCTTAATTCAAATTCTGATCTCTTTTCCCGCATGCAGATATTGTAATGCATACCTCTTTATCCGCATACAAAACTATACACTACTATCTCCATTGCAAAACTATTCCCTATTACCCCCAAGCAAGACTATATCCTTTTTTCCCGATTCAAATCTTCACACTGTTACCGCATTGAGATATTCAAACTTTTGCCCTATTATGCTCTTGGCAAAACAATACCTTATGCTCCCCATGCAATACTCGACCCTACTATACTGTTTCCAATCTTCACCCTAATACCCACTTGCAGATTATGAAATCTATACCCTATCATCTCCACGCAACGCAATACCCTACTATACTGATTCAAATCTTCACTCTATAATCCGTTTGCTGATATTCAATTATATAGCCTATTATCCCCAAGGCAAAAGTATACCCTCTTATCCCATGCAACACTTTAAACTACTATCCTGATTCAAATTTCACCCCAATACCAGCTTGCATACTTTGAAATCTATACCCTACTATATCCATATCAAAACTCTACCCAGTTATCCGCATGCATTTTAAGACCCTACTATCACCATTCAATTTTTGACCGTTTTAACAGATAAAATTCTCACCCTTTTAACAGGTTAATTCTATAACCTATTATCCCAATGGAAAAATTAAACCCTATTATGCCATGCATTAAGCGTTTTGTAACTCCAGTGGCCAGACTGCAGCAATTAGCGGTTGTACATGTAAAGGTTTTGCCCTATTATCCCATGTATTAAGAAAGAATAAAATCGGAAGAAAGCAAGTGAAATGTTTTACATGTATCATCGCTAAGGATAACCCACTCCCTAGTATCCCATGTACTATATCGACGGATTACCCACTCCCTATTATCTCATGTATTATATCGAAGGATAACCCACTCCCTATTATCCCATATATTATATCGAAGGATATCCCACTCCCTATTATCCCATTTATTATATCAAATGATAACCCACTCCCTATTATCCCATGTATTATATCGAAGGATAACCCACTCCCTATTATCCCATGTATTATATCAAATGATAACCCACTCCCTATTATCCCATGTATTATATCGAAGGATAACCCACTCCCTATTATCCCATGTATTTATCGCATGATAACCCCCCCCTTTCCTAGTGCTCCCTATATTTACTACTTGTATATATATATATATATATATATATATATATATATATATATATATATAATTTTAATATATCGGAGTTGAGGAGGACTTGACTTGCTGAGGTGCTTTCCTCTGTTTGACAAAATCGTGATAGAGCAATTTCATGACATCAATTATATCGCAGAATAATACAGATCATGTAACCATATTTTTATTAAAAGTGTAATAACTAGAAAATTTTCAGAGAGAAGACAACAATAATTGACCAAAGAAGTTGCCCCATAAGCAGTAGCGAAGCCCACAAGTATCACGAATCAACAAAAAAGAACAAATTTGAATAAGAGTAATTGATGTTGAGCGTGCAGTTTGGTCGGCGTTTCGTTGCGTGCCCCACTGTAGCCCCACTGTTTTGTAACTCCAGTGGCCAGACTGCAGCAATTAGCGGTTGTACATGTAACGGTTTTGCCCTATTATCCCATGTATTAAGAAAGAATAAAATCGGAAGAAAGCGAGTGAAATGTTTTACATGTATCACCGCTAAGGATAACCCACTCCCTAGTATCCCATGTACTATATCGACGGATAACCCACTCCCTATTATCCCATATATTATATCGAAGGATAACCCACTCCCTTTTATCCCATGTATTATATCAAATGATAACCCACTCCCAATTATCCCATGTATTATATCGAAAACTAACCCACTCCCTATTATCCCATGTATTATATCGCATGATAACCCCCTATCCTAGTGCTCCCTATATTTACTACTTATACATATATATGGGTGTGTGGGTGTGTGTGTTTGTGTATTTATATATATATATATATATATATATATATATATATATATATATATATAATTTTAATATATCGGAGTTGAGGAGGACTTGACTTGCTGAGGTGCTTTCCTCTGTTTGACAAAATCGTGATAGAGCAATTTCATGACAGCAATTATAACGCAGAATAATACAGATCATGTAACCATATTTTTATTAAAAGTGTAATAACTAGAAAATTTTCAGAGAGAAGACAACAATAATTGACCAAAGAAGTTGCCCCGTAAGCAGTAGCGAAGCCCACAAGTATCACGAATCTACAAAAAAGAACAAATTTGAATAAGAGTAATTGATGTTAAGCGTGCAGTTTGGTCGGCGTTTCGTTGCGTGCCCCACTGTAGCTGGGCCTTCAGCTTCAAAAGCGCTGACACAACCGGCATTGAAGCTCTTTGCGCGGAGGAAAGACAGCTACGCTGACATCATGTCATTTCTGAGGACAAAAATCAAGTTCGTTTTCCTAAGGAAACACGCAAGCGGCATGAGATCGTTGATGCGTCAATAGGAGCTGTTGTTAAAGAAGGGATTAGTTTGGCTCATCGATTTTCGCCATTAGTTCCTTGTTTTCAACAGCTATCCATCTTCTGTCTTCTCTACTGATAAGTATTGGCTGGACCAGAGCCCTTCCAGCTGGTATTGGCTGGAAGGCCCCTGGTCCTGCTAATACTTACCCAGTATTTGGGAGGGACAGTTTTTTTCTGTTTTAGACCGCATCTCAACTTAGTGCGCATATAGCATTTGGTCTTTTTTCATTGTTGCCTACCCGGTTGTGGTCAGATCCTATAGTCCCATCATCAAGTTCGCGTGCCAATCCAATAAAAGGAGTAGGCGAGGCAATCATGAAAGATTCTGAAGATGGCGACTCATAAGTTAACAGAAGGCTGTTCTTATTAAAGATTTTATCACTGGCTTACAGTGTGCACAATTATAGGAGGAGTTTTCACGAGCAAGCAAAATTCTCGTTTTGGTTTTGCACATACAGGTAATTTTACCTGAAATGTGCATGTAGTCCCCCTGCACATTTTACCTGCAATTTACCTAAACAGTAAAAATTTTAGGTAATTTTACCTGCACGATTTACCTTAAATTTGCAGGTAATTTACCCTTACACTACCCTCACTGTAAGGGTAAATTACCTGCAAATTTAAGGTAAATCGTGCAGGTAAAATTACCTAAAATTTTTACTGTTCAGGTAAATTGCAGGTAAAATGTGCAGGGGGACTACATGCACATTTCAGGTAAAATTACCTGCATTTGCAGGTACGTGCAGGTACCGTGCAGGTACTGTGCAGGAACGCCAAAATACATGCACAGTTCAGGTAAATTTACCTGCATTTTTAGGTAAATTTACCTGCACGTTTTTTAGAGTGAAGTAGTAATATAAATAGTAGTGGAGAATGATTCAGAGCAAACTCAAGGGTTTCCAACCAATTTGTTGGTCCAGTTTGTTTGACTGGTTTCTTTGTGATAGGGTTACAGTTTGGGCATCTGCATAGAACTCTCCGTGTGTATTTGTTTGCTTAGTTGAAGTTGAATTTAAGGAAGTGCCAGTCTAGTTTTGTCAGAGTTGACTTGTTCGTTGCAATTCCGAATTATTTGTAGACGTTGGACAGCAGGTTGAAAAGGGTCTTGGTTCTCCTGAAAAAGTTGTCGTCAGTTTTTGCGATTTTCGACTTCTGTGTTCGAATTCTTCCCGCCCTGCCTTTTTGTCGAGTTTTTACTTCGGATGTTCCAGCATTTTAACACTTTTTTAAGCGGTGAATTTTTGTAATTTCACCACTAAGTTGAGCGGTGAATTTATGTAATTTCACCGCATTCACTGCTGTTCTCATACAATTTTAACACTTTTTCACCGCATTCACTGCTGTTCTCATACAATTTTAACACTTTTTCTAAGCGGTGAATTTATGCAAGTCCACCACTAAGTTAAGCGGTGAATTTTTTTGTAATTTCATAGCATTCACCGCTTATCTTACATAATTTGGACAATTTTTTCAAAGCGTTGAATTTATGTAATTTCACCGCTAAATTCAGCGGTGAAATTATTTACTTCACCACTACCAGGCGATAAAGGTTTTTTCACCGCATTCACTGCCTGATTTATGTAATTTCACCGCATTCACCGCTTATCTTACAAAATTTTCCGCATTCACAGCTTATCTTACATAATTTTGCGTTGAATGGCGGTGACACCTCGACCCGGGCGTAGTTTTTAGTGTTTTGGAGACAATAATCGTACTCTTTTTTCAAAAGGGATCCCAGTATGAAGTCCGTGACCCAAGACAGGTATTGGCCAGACCGACCATACCCAAAGATAAGCATTGGCCAGACCGAGCAGACTTTGGCCACCATTGGCCAGACTGAACAGACTTTGGACACCATTGGCCAGACTGACCAGACATTGTCCAGACCATTGGGCAGACCGAACAGACCTTAGGCCAGACCGTTGTCCAGACCAATGGCCAGACCATCCGCCAAACTGTTGTCCAGCCCAATGGCCAGACCGAGCAGACCCTACGCCAGACCCTGTCCAGACCGTAGGCCAGACCGTCCGCCAGACCGTTGTCAAGATTAATGGCCAGACCGAACAGACCTTAGGCCAGACCAATGTCCAGTCCGTAGGCCAGACCATCCGCCAGACCGTTGTACAGACCATTGGCCAGACCGAACAGATCCTAGGCCAGACTCATTTAAACGTGTATAAGCATCCAATAAAATTTATAATTTCGTTTCATTTTTTTCAATTACAAATGAATACGAGATTTAAAAAAGAAATTATTGAAAAAAACCGTCGATTTAAAGAAAAATGCAAATTTCAAAAGAAGGTTAATGGAGTATTCTAATGATCTAGAAGTAGATGTCGTTTACCATTTATGGGCTGCTATTTTGAAAAACAGTCAATACAGCACGCAAATATACAATTTGGCCTATGTCCAGACCGTAGGCCAGACCATCCGCCAGACCGTTGTACAGACCATTGGCCAGACCGAACAGATCCTAGGCCAGACTCATTTAAACGTGTATAAGCATCCAATAAAATTTATAATTTCGTTTCATTTTTTTCAATTACAAATGAATACGAGATTTAAAAAAGAAATTATTGAAAAAAAACCGTCGATTTAAAGACAAATGCAAATTTCAAAAGAAGGTTAATGGAGTATTCTAATGATCTAGAAGTAGATGTCGTTTACCATTTATGGGCTGCTATTTTGAAAAACAGTCAATAGAGCACGCAAATATACAATTTGGCTCTTATTTGGCGGGACCTCTAGGCCTTGAAATTAGGTATTGGCCAGACCGAACAGACCAAAATATGGCTATTGGCCAGACCGAACAGACCGAAATATGGGTATTGGCGAGACCGAACAGACCAAAATATGGGTATTGGCCAGACCGAACAGACCAAAATTTGGGTATTGGCCAGACCGAACAGGCCGAAATTTGGGTATTGGCCAGACCGAATAGACCGAAATATGGGTATTGGCCAGACCGAACAGACCGAAATATGGGTATTGGCCAGACCGAACAGACCGAAATATGGGTATACGCCAGACCGAACAGACTAAAATTGCCATTGGCCAGACGGAACTCGCGACCCTAATTTTTTCCAGACCATTGTAAACGGTCGCACCGGACCCCCCTGTCTGCGACCCAAGTCGGTCTGGCCAATACCTGTCATGGGTCGCGGACTTCAACCTGGGATAGTAGATACAGCTGTACTTTCACAGTACTTCCAGAAGATAGTATCCGGGGTAAATGTCGCTTACTATCTTTTTCGACATAGATTTGTCGCCGCCGGACATAGATTGGTCGCCGCCGAAATTAGTTTTCTTTTGCTATTTATCAGATGATTAAGAACGACGCGATGTTATGGGAAGCAGCCTCAATTTTGTTAGTCTTGGCATAATCTAAGGAGTTAACCTCCAGAGAAAAATATATCATGCATTATTAATATTAAATAAATAAACATCGCAAGACAATTCCTGAAACAGTTCAGAGAATTTTCATTCACTAAACAAAAAACTAGACATGGACCCGAACATAAATGGATTGGAAAAAACCTTAAAAAAGCCGATCGAAAAATTGAAAAAACAGTAAAAACTGATACAAACTTTCGCACGTGAAAAGAAAGCAACTTCTTGTTCATACTCAGTTTTCTCACTCTGCTTTAAAATTAGCGTGAAAAAATGTCACGAAGCCTTTTTTTCTCCCTTTCTGTTTCGGCTTGACCAAAATCATCACTTCCGTTTGGAGTTGAACATCCGAAAATGGCGCGAAAAGATAATAAAAACATGCCCCGAAAAAATTCACATTCTTTTGAATTGCAACAATAAATATTGAAATTCAACCAAAATGGATGGTAAAATTTCGCGCGGGGGGAGGGGGTTACAATGGAAAAAGTGTAAGTATGGAATCACTACTTTAGATTTACGTGTATACTCATGCACGGATTCAACTGCGCGGCCTCTTCAAATTTCTTAAGAATTGAAGCCTCTACGCTACCACTCCCAGGGTGCACACACACACTATACTCAGACTATGGGTTCCGGTTTTTGTGGCATGGTCAGTCCATTCCAATCTCTCTGATTCCTTGTATGCACTTGAATTGGAAACACATATCTGCCCTGCTTCTTCTGCTTATCCTCTACCGCGTCTGTTGAGGCCATAGAGAAGGGGTACATCCCAAACGCACCAACTTACAGTCCACAGAGCGATGGAACAACAAGACTGAGAGCACGCTTAGTTCCTGGTGCAAGAGAATTGAACAAAAAGCTACAAGTTAAATTTACCCCACTCGCAATAACAAACATCTCAACCTTCATAAACTGATCTGTGGTGGTCTCAAACAAAACCTAGACAATATCATAGACTGGATGCACGAAAACAGCTACCATCCAGTATACCAAACTCAAGAACCAAAGTTCCGTCCTCAAAAGCCAGCCTGGATACTCCATAATTCAAGATAACAGGCTCAAAGAGCAAAACAAAGGTGGAGGGGTCGCTTTATCATTAAGAAAACAATTCTGCTCCAAAAAATAAAACTTAAGACTTCTGACGAACACCCAGAAGTCCAAGTCATAGAACTCACCACATGTGGTAAGCAGATCAAACTACTAAACACCTGCTGCCCACCTTCGTCTAGCTGTGACGCAGGATACAAGACACTTTTCAGTGAACTACATAAGTCAGCATTATTGTTGATGATTTTCAATGCTCATAGCCCTCTATGGCAGTCTCCCCTCTAATACCCCTCTAATCAAGAAGTACTAAATGAAAAAGCCAGCACAAGATTAACTGAAAAACTCCCCGGACATCAATCTCGCCAGTTCAAGCATCGCAATGAACATGGACTGTAGCAATGCAAGAAGAACCATATACTTCGATGGAAAGGAGACTATCATGATGCAAAAAAACGACGCAAACAATTTGAACTAACAAAACACATAACTCAAGAAAAACGAAAAATAGAAAAGAAATACAATAAGAACAGTAAGGAGACTGGAAATGGTGGGCAGAATGTTAAAGTAGAACACAATGAAGGAAGCTAAAACGACGCAAGGAAAAGTACGGCACTGTGAATAAAGCACATATATAATAAAGCCACCCAACCTACACCATCTAGGCCCAACAGCAATCAGATACAAGGCTGAGACCTTTAATTTTTCTGTAAATGGTACAAAACTCCCTTACAACGCGAAAGTCGGCCGGCCGCGTTCTAATTCAACACAAGCGCGCAACTAACCTAGATACACCTAAAAGCTAACAAATTGCGAAACAAAAAAACTACTAAAAGAATTTATTAAATATCCACTGAAAAGCATCAGAACGGTTAAAGTCAGGAGCACACAAGTAGAATAGCTTTCATTGTTGTCACCAACATTACCAGAAAAAGGCCTCAATCAGAAAAAAATGTAATCATACTCTACTAGCATCCTTAGATCTCACCGCCGGTTTTCAATCGGTTGATCACAACCTACTACAAAAGGAGATACTTAACTCACCAATACCAAACAACACAAAAAATGGCTCGCTTCGTACTTAAAGAGCAGATTCGCTTACGTAAAATAAAACAATGATCATAACAAAATGATCTTAACAAAAATCATTGAGGAAAAAATAAAAAGGTGTCCTTCAAGATTGCTTTTGACCGCCAAGACTCTTCAACATCTAAATGAGTAAGCTTCCTCTGCTCAGCTAAAAATTATAAACATCACGTTTAACGCTGATGTCATGAAATAAATGTCAACTTGAAGTAAATCTAATCTACAGTTTGATATAAATCTGGCATAATAACTCATTAACTAAATGTTTTACACGACTGCTCAGAATCAAGAGAACCTAAGTTAGTGACTGAGAAATCAAGTGTCACTGTGTTCATAATTTGGAGCAAGGAGTCCAAGATCGACCCACACCTCTTCATTAACAATTAACCAAAACCAGTAGAATTCAGAGCCAAAGCTCTAGGAGAAATCTTTAATTGTATGCTCAAAATTTGGAGAACAAGTAGAGTGCATCAAAGTAAACGTACAAATGGGCAATCACATTCTGAAAGAAAATGACGCTAGCAACTTAAAAAGATATCGGTTGGAGCAAGTTGAACTACGGTACTCCGATGTGTAATTCCACCATCAGCATTATAAATTGTTACAACCTCTAAGCGCCACCAAAAAACTGTAATTTACACAATTACTGGCTGCGTAAAATATCTGATATCATTAAATTACAATACCGCCAGTTACAGTTGACACAGAAATGCCAGCGCAATAAGTTCTCGCCGGCAGTTTTCAGAGCCACAGTGCAAATCAAAAAACAATCTCAAAGACTGGTTTTCGTCCCATGAGACTGACACCAAATGATATCTAAAGGGATTACGTAAAACTACGCACCAACAGTGTAGAGCAAACAGACTGCAAGCAAGTCAAAAATTACGCTCAATTCTGTCACCGAAAGACACACGGTCCATACTCAGTTCAACAAAAATAGCAGGAAACTAGGTACCCCCTCCATCAAAGATAGCAGATGAAAAAAAAACAATGCCACAAATTACACGTATCCGTTAGAGCTGGGTGCTGCCCACTGCAGAACTATTACACGAGTGGGATTTATAGCAATGTTGGCAACTGCTTCTCCAAATGAGATGTAGCACCACATGAAGTAAATCAAATTTTCAGTTGCATTAGGAACACCTCGGACTTTTGGGAAGGACCAAAAGGTAGCACAACCACACCGCAAAAAAATCCACCCTCCTTGTCCCTTTCCTCGGATGTCGACGAGGACCCTCCTACTCCCTAACTTGGTAAATGCATGTCACTCCAAAAGTACGTAGATTCAGATAGGTTGCCGCTCCAGTAGCAAGTTGTGGATAAACAGTCAAACTACTAATATATCTAATTTTGTTTTTTCAGAAATGCAACTACGCAATCAGTTAAAACCGGCACAAAGCGCCAATAAACCGCCAGAATTACTTGCAAATTGCAGATCTGTGCAAGAGCTACAACAACATCAACAAGGCCCTCCTCAGGGAAGAACGTAACTCGAAAAAAATTAATTTATTAACAAAAACTCAAAAAAAAATTGACATGCAAAATGCGGTGTTAACGTCAAAAAACTATCTGTTAAACCTGTTTTCTCTAGGAATGCTCTTGCAGCTAATTTACTTGTTGCTCAATATGAGGATGTAGGCGCGAAACTGAGAACGAATGCGAAAGTGGAAGAAAGAGTGAGCACCCAATTCAGTTAAAAAAAAGAAGAGAACGAACAAAACACGCTCAAAATTTGCCTATACTTCAGTAGAATTGTCATATAGATCAAAATCGACAAAAAAATTAAACTTCAAAATCTTTCATGTCTTAAGCAAAAACTTCGCCTGAGAGAGCTCTAGGTTAAATGCAGGCCAGCGGTTCAACTCCAGGCAATATGGGTGCGGGAGTACGGGTTGGGATTGGCAGGACTGGACGAGGGGAACCAAATTTGGCCTTGCTTGATTCAATTCCAATGTATCAGCTATAGCAGTAAAACAATTAATTTTTTCATGGAGCATTATAGATCAAAAGAAGTAAGAATAAACACCTAAATGACTTTTATCTATTTTATCATTAACAAAACTAAGTAAAACGGTTTTAAGCTTACATTCAAAAAGACATGAGTAAATTAAATTATTGAGACTCGTTCATAATTGAAGTAAATTTTCATATCTCACAGCTCCAAACGAAATTTTCATTTTCAAGTATGTATTTCTTTGTTCTATTCAAAGTGAAATTCGGTTTGAAAAAGATTCCCAAGTCTTGATTGTTTTGAATTTGGATGAGATGCATAGAACTGACTTCATTATTGCCCCTGAAAAATCGATTTAGGGTTGTAACATCCTTAAACAGCATCCTGCACAAAATCAGCTGTAAATGAGGCTTCAAATATCTGTCCCGAACCAAGCTTGCCGAGCAAACCCAATTGGTACCTTCGAATTTTAAATTTCCTAATTTTGCCAGTTCAGCTCAGGATGTTGACAAAAATTCAAATCCGTATAAGCGTGTTGACAGAAGGGATGATTTGAACATTTGTAACTTTTTTGACGAGGTAAGTCAAGACGTTGATTTTGTTTGGATGACACCAGAAGAGAGTAGCATAGGCATGTCATCTCCATTTATGAAAGATTCATTCAGGGTTTTTAGTAACACAAAAACTAAATCTCACGGGAAGAGCTAAACACAGACTATGCTTACGAGAGTAACGAACTAATCCACCCCCAGTATTTAAAAGTTGGTTTTCCTTACTCTTTCCACCCAAAAAAATGAACTTTGGAAAATTAGACCGCCTTCAATTTCTCGTGCCACAACCCAAATTAGACTGAACATCATTTTGTAACGTTTGCAAGTCCTTACTCCAAGCATGCCGGTCGTCAGCAGAAACGATAATGTAAAAACTGAAAATACCTGCAGAAATTAGGTCATTAGTAATTACTAGAATAGTATCCTAGAAAAAGTATCCCCTGACAAAAAAGAAACCTTTCCGCCTTTACATATTGTTCTCTGTTCGTTATATATGAAGCTAGCTAGCATTCGTAATAAGTTTCAACCAACTCCAAAGCCGGCCAATCGGCTTGAAAGTTTTGAGTGTTGAACACAATAAAAAACTTGACATCTCTATTTAGGCAAAATACACCATCAGTTTTGTTATGAGCTTCGTCAAGTTTCTTCCTCAAATTCGTCATGACACGATATAGTTTGAGGTATTGGTGAACGTCTTTTCATAAATGCAAATTGAGGAGGAGAGATTCTGTTTCCGATAAAAAAAGAAAGAAAAAATTAAAGAGAAATCGTTCAAACACTAGGGACAGTTTACTGAAATTACTAATTGGACGGAAAACCTTTAAACGGTGTTCAAAGCCAGCTAAAAGGTGAGTAAAAGCATTGTCTTCCATAATATTGGATTTGTTCAAGTTTAAGCTATGCTTTGAAAAATTTTCATGATTTGATGAATTTAAAACTGTAGCAACCCGAAAAAATTCACCACGTAATTTGTCAAAACCCCTACCAAGGGAAGCTTAAAAAGAGTAGTCCTAACGTCTTCTGTCTTAAAGTACAGCTCATTCAATGTCTGTTTTACATGAAAATCGAAAATACGACTACAGGCGGATAGACTGTCATGAAATTATCATTGGAGGCATTCGCAACGGACGGGTACCCATTACAAATTATACTTTCTGAGCGCATTTCAGCAGGCAAGAGCTGACTATGGATTCTCCTAATGAAAAGAAAACAATTTGACGCACCAGCCTTATTTTGGGGCAAACTGATCAAGATAAACGGCACTGTCAAGTTCCAGCGACACATCTACATCGGTGCGAATTTCTTCATCCAACGCCTAATGAAACTTCAAAGTTTTTTAACAGCACTGTGGCGTTCATTCAATGCATGAATGCCATGGAACGAAGAATACTAGGATCAACTTTTACTTTTCTTTAGTTTCATAATTGTGTATCTGTTAAGAAGATCACCATGGAACGAAGAATACTAGGATAAACTTTTACTTTTCTTTAGTTTCATAATTGTGTATCTGTTAAGAAGATCACCCAAATTTTGAAAATAAGAAGACTTTTTTAGTTCAGCAGAATACAGTCCCTTTCTTACAATAATTCAGTGCATTTCAATATATTTCAGAGCATTAATACTTGAGGTTTCTGTGCTGAAATTTTTGAATGCTTATCACATTTCAATGGATTTCTTACATAATTTTCCTTTTTTAATCAAGTAAATTGAAAAAAAAAGTTTAAAGTTTTGTATACAAAATTAGTGCAATGTTCAAAATCATCAAAATTAGTGTTGCCGTTTTATTTAAAGTTAAAATTAATTTTTGAAGCCACAAACGTTCTCTTGCAACGGTAAAAGTTTGATTTGTTTGAGAAGATGCTGTTTTAACATGCGATTATACTGTGAGCGTGATCTGAGAATCATTTTTCCAGTTCGGCAATCTTGTTTCTGCATAAATGGAGACTTGTGTCATCAGCGAATTGAATAATGTCATGTTTCTTTGTACCATTTCTCGAAAATCATTAATATAGAGACTAGTGGCCCTAAAACCGTTCTCTGTGGAACAACATGATTTGTGTCCAACCGTTCGGAGTACGCATCAATTATCTTAACACACTGCTGTCTGTTTTTAGAAATGAAGCAAATAAATCAACTGCACTTTCTGAAAAACCGTTTGCTCCAATCTTTTTGAGAAAAGTTTCGTGCAATATTGAATTAAATGCTTCAGCCAGATCAATAAAAACAGCAACCTAAATTTTTTTTTATCATAGTCTTCTTGTAATGATTCGATCAAGTGTAAAACAACATCTGTGAAGACTTGTTTTTGAAATCCAAACTGTACCGTTCAAAAAAATTTTTTTCGTAGAAATTTGTTAACCTGATTGAGAAGTATGAGCTCAAAGAATTAGAGTAATTGAGATAGTAGACAGGAGTATTGAAAGCAAGTTCTTGGAAAATAATTTGACTAATGCATGTGTTAAAAACAAACTGCAAATCGGTTCCGATTGCAAATTTTGCTGCCTTGATTGCCCAACTATTAAAAATGGCTGGACCAGGGACTTTATGTTGTCGAGAGAATCCATGGAATCATAGAGCTCCTTTAGTGTGACTGTTCTGAAACAAAACTATTCACTAACTTCTATGCGAGAAATAAATGGAGCGCTCACATTTTGTCCGTTGTATAAACCTTATTTTTGAAAACTTCTTTTGAGAAAGTTTGCAATATCAAATTCATTTTCTACTTCTCTGTCACCATGGACTTGTTTGTCTATAATGAGACAATCCCTTTCTTTGTCAATTTTGCTCTTGATGAAAATTTGTTTTCAAAACTTGTTTTGGGCTGTTTTTAAACGCCTAATAACCTGATTTCTCAGATAATTGAAACTGGTATGCGATTGCTCCGATGGATTCTTTTTCCAGATTTTAAAAAGTCTATGTTTTTCCTTGGTTTATTCTCTCAGGTCTTTTTTAGCCAAGGTTTTTCAGCAATTTTTTTCTTTAAGTGGGGCGTAAGTGGGGCGTGCAACTCTAGAGTAGTGCTGAAAACATTTATGCAAACATCGAACATGCTGTTTCCATCTTCACAATGATAAAAGCTACTCCAGTCTTGATTTGAAAGACTAAATATATTTGCATCGAATTTTCATTTGTTTCCACTGATAAATTTTTGCTCTCTATTTTTAGGTTCAACAAGAAAATTATTGGCAAAAAAAACAATCAAGGTATCCATTTCTATTATTGGGGAAAACATCGGAAATTCTTGAATTTGGGTTTTGCTGGGAAACCCATGGTCGATTAGTGTTACGCCTTGGCTGATGGCTCGTGTTGGTTTTTCTGTGTTTGATAAAGTAAGTCCAGAATTACTTGAAATTTCATTCAAAAAGCAGATTCTCTTTTATTCAAATAATTGAGATTATAATCGCCAAAAAGCAAAACTTCGTTAGTGATTGAGTACGCCGAGGAAGTTTCCGATGTTAATTCGTCAATGAAAAATTTTGCCAAGTTTTTATTTGGACAATACGAAGCATTAATTAAGATTTTGTAAACTGAAAGCCCAGAAATTTTTACCCGTAAGGACTCGACAAAGATTTCATTGAGTACATTTAGATCACTTTGTTGTTTTGAGGATATGTCCATAGGAACACAGATGGCATCACCCGCGCCCTTTTTTTACTCCTGTCTTTGACGACCTTGATTTTGAATAAAATTTGTGTTTCGGAATCACAAAACTCTATGTATAAAAATTTGTTTCATTCAACCAAGTTTCAGTTAGGATCACTTTTGTGTTTTGAGTCAAAATTGTCAAAAATTCAGTGTAAAAGTCATAATTGTTTTTTAAACTGCGTGCATTGAAGAGGAAAATGTTCAGATTTTTGCAATTTTTTTTAATTATGTCTATCAGCATGTCCGATTCATGAGTGTGAGAAAATGAACCCGGATTTAGATGAATATCACCACTTAGCAGCAGGCGCATGAAGTCTAAAAAAACAATTTTGCAATCATTCAAAAAACGATAGAACAGGAACCTAATTTTCACACTATAATGATCATGATTTTGGTTTTTTGACACAACCGAATATATAAATTTCTCATTTGAAGTGCTAAGCAGAAAAGCAAAATATATTAGTTTGGAAATGCTCAGTTTTTGCTGACAAAAAACATTCAGTCACACAACCAAAGGATTGATTAAAAACGCTGAATCTGTCGCAGTAAAATGTTGTTTTGTGATAGAGCAAAATGCTGCTGATAATAGTTCCGAATACTCTGACAATTTTTTGTACCCAGCCAGATTTAAGTGAACACCGTCATTAGATATTTCCGATGTTGTTATGTTGCATTTTAAAACCTCTACTTTTGTCCGTTTAACTCCAAAGCAATATTTCCCATTTGCTTATTCAACTCCCATAATTATTCACGCCCATAAAGACCACTCTTAACTTGTAGAATTCCAAAAGGTGGAACTCGGTGAGGTTTCAACTTTTTCATTGCTTTTGTAACAGTTTCGCATAATAGATGCTGCGGCCACCCCCGAAACAGCCTTATCCATACTATTATGACCGGCATGAAAAATGAGTGATTGAACTTTTGCTCCTGACGAATACTGTTCGACTGTTTGTCCGAAATCAATAATTGTTGCAGAGGGATAAAGAATCCTAGTATCATAAGAAATATCAGACTGCCATATATTTTTGTATATGCTGTCTGAAATTATAAGATGGTTAGTGTTTCTGTTAATAAATTTTGGAAAAAAAACTTTGGTTCCGACGGCTCAAAAAAATTAGTCGAGTTTTGAATATTGTGACCCATTAAGTATTCCAATAGCGAACTGTTCTGGATGAGAGATCATTTGTTGAGATCGTTTGTTGAGATCGTTTGAGCTTAATTGTCGATTAATTGTTTCTGTTCTTGTACGATTTCGTTTTTTTTGCTTTAACTTTTTTCGCATGTCCTCGATGGCGTTTGTAAGTCTTGAAAGCTCATTAATCAATTCAGTTTTAGTCTGCTGAGGTATTTTTAATCAAAACTTTGGTTGGATTTCAATTTACACAGCAAATTGCATTTACCAACTGTTCTGCTCTTTGACTTTTGCTCTTTTTTTACTGAAAATTTCTCGAACTTGGTTGCGAAAAGACAGTCGTCGATCGATATCGGGTACTTTTCGCCGACTTTAATTGTCTGGGATGACCATGTGTTAACTGATAAAGGTCGGAGTCAACGATACTATTTGATAAAAAAACGCATGAAAAGAACTTGGATTGTCTCAACCAAACAATTAAGTTAGGAAAGTTAGCATTACCTCGACCTTATATGGCTTTCCATGAAGTCAACATGGGCTGTAAACATCTGCTTCAGGTAATAAAGTGTTTTCTTTGAGTGCTAGTATTCAATGCATAATGAGCTTAATTCAAACGCGGTCAAGCTGAATCAGAACAAAGTTGTAAAACCAAATTTCAAATCTGAATTTCATTTTCTTAAATAAAACATTACTTTTTAGTGAACTTTAATTTCGTACAGTTAGCGTCCCACTTAAATGTGCCATCTAATCGGCAGAGTAACTCTCTGCCCTGATATTAGCAAGGACATCCTTTCTCTTCTGTGTTGGGCTGGTCTGGCAATATTCTTGACCCTGTCCGACCGCCTCCCTTGTTGGCTGTGCTCACCAAACCACCCGTCCGGTTACCACCCTAATGAAATATGAGCAATTGCATGAATATATAATATGTAAACGTAGTATTTGAGTCTTAAATGAATATATGATCTGCAAACACGCTTTTCAATTTAAGTTTGGGTCAATTGTATACAATTTTCATCAATTTTGGACACAATAAAAACCTCTAGGAGTAGTGGCTAAAACAGGGGTTCCAGCCACCAGCCCAATTTGTCTCATCCCCCTCATGCTAGCCGCATTCGGGGAAATGAGCCAAATTGTGCTGGTAACTGGAACCCCTGTTTTATCCACTTATATTCCCTTAAAATCTATCATTTCCTGTCTCACTTAGTGCAATCGGTGAAGCCGCTTCGCGGATCCACTAGTACAGAGTTAAGCTGGTAACTATCCACTATCAGACGGATAGTTCGGGTTCTATTCCCACCGAATCCGGTGGACGTATCCAAGACACTAGTGTAACTAGAGAGACCGTGTAAAAAGCACGTAAACCAACTTGCGAAAGAACTTGAACAAAAAAATTGAAAAAAATATTAAATGATAAAAAGTTTCATATGTTCTCTAATCAATGTTTAATCAATCTAAAACTAAAACTTTCTGTCTCACTTGGCGGAGTGGGTAAATCATCGAGTCTAGTTAAGTTGCTTTAGCAAACGGAAGGTTTGGGGTTCCTTACTCACTGACTCCAGTGAACGTCCCCCGATTTGATGAATTACTACAAAACTAAGTGAGATAAAAAAACCAAATTCACAGTTTTTAAAAAAGGGTGACCACTGCTCTGAGAATGTATATGGGAAACACTGTGATGGGTATACAGTCAAAAACACTGAGATCGGTGGAAACCCAGTGATTAGTGTTTTTCAGCTTAACTCTAAACTTCTTTGTTAAATTTTTCGAAATATTCCCTGAATCTATCTCTGGTATGTTTATATCTATATCTATGCAGATAAAAACATAATCTATACTTAAAAGTTTTAAATCTAAACCCACTGATATTTTGATTTACATTACACATAACACAAATTATATATAGATTAGGATCATTATAATGTATATTCATATGATTAATATTGTATATTCGTTTGATTAATATAATGTCTATTCTTAAAGTAACCTTTACAGATATAACACTCAAATAAACTGTCTAAAGATTTATCACAACACCTTCTTCAAGATTTATCTTTACAGCTAACACATTTTTACTGATTTAGACATTTTTCTTTTGTATAATTTCCAAAATGCATTTTTGTCCTTAAAAAATTCAGATGCTAAAGTAGAAAGGTAGAAAGCGTAAACTTTTGTTCTATTTGTGATTTGGTCTCTGAAACAGGGAAACAATTTATCAAACACAATTTAAGTGATGAACATCTAAATAGTGCGAGAAAAGAAATGGAAGATGAAACTACGGAGAGGGTTTATGACTCAGAAGGAGAATAATACTTCCTCAGACCTAAAACTAATTAAATATAACACCAAAGATATTATTAAAACTAAACCCATCAGTAAACGTAAGCCTAAAACTGAAGATTGGCCTCGGGCCATGCTACGCCAAAGTATCTACTCTGGAACTAAGTTTGAATATAAAGAATGTCATGCAGAAATTAGAAATAAAATAGCTCTAACTACTCATTCATAGAGTCATAATTGTAAGTATCTAGAAAACATAGAATATTTCGACAAAAACTCTAGCAGGAACATGAAAGAGTTTTATATCACTGATAAAGCTGGAAATTACATTGAAGATATAGATGAAGCTATTAATAACTCTTCAGAAGGAATTAAAAACTGTTATCAGTTTAGAAGATTTAAGAGTTTTAAATATAAGATCACATTCGAGTGTGAGTACAAGAAGAGAACCCAAGAAGAAGTAAAAACTACTAAAATGTTCTTCAATACTGACTATATTATTAATAACGCAATATATGAAAATGGAGACTTCACACAATGGCTAAGTTTAAAAAGGAATTATACGAGGTTTATGGCTATGACTTTGAGTTTCTGGGGTTAAAATGTATTCAGATAAATATTGAACCAACTAAATTATTTATTGGTAGTTCTATAGATTTATCCCCAATCTCAAAAACTCTAAATCATTATTAAATATATGCAAAACCAAATACTACTGCTTACAACTAACTATTACTGCTGGGCCACATCCTGCTTTGGACCATGCAACACGTGAGAATAAACATGTAAATAATCTAATTGAACCAAGACAACATGAAGATGACTTTGCTTATATAATAAGAATACAGAAATTCTACAATGTTAATGTTTGAGTATACATACCTTGTGGTGAGGGCAAAGTAGAATTGTTTAAAACGGTGGATGATTTTGATAAAGATAGAAAAGATGTAAGAATATTAGTTGGGAAGATCCATTGTGCTCTAATTAAAAACATAGAAATTTTTTTAGATCGACCAAAAAAATGAATCATAAATTCTATTACTGTGATAGATGTACATATTGGTTTAATTCTCAAATTAAATATGACAAACACGAATATAACCACTCTTTCAAACCAGTGATTGTTTGTCCTAAAAACATATTACTTTTATAAATGAACATAAACGTCAGAATATAAAAAATATTATAACTGCTGATACACAGTGTTGTATTGTTGATATCAACACTAACAATAACAAATATGTAATAGCTGAACATATTCCAATAGTTGTAGGCCGTAAGAGTAATAATAATTTCAAATATTCCTTCGGTTTGGACTGTATGAAAAGATTTGCTAGTGATCTATTAGAAATAGAAACAAGGAATAATTTCAAGTGTGATGAAAAGATGATATTTAATACAGAAGATAATTTAATGCCGATACAGAATGTTGCGTTGTCAACGTCTCATCTAATGATTGCCAATATGTAATAGCTGAACATATACCAATAAGTGTTGGTTACATCTGGCAAGGTAATTTCAAATACTATTTTGGTCTGGACTACATCAAAAGATTGGCTAGTGAACTATTAGAAATCGAAACAGAGAATAACTTCAAGATTATATGTAACAAAGAAGATAAACTATATCATGAAACCAATAACACTTGCCATATATGCAGCAAAACATGTATTAATAAGAAAAGAGATCACTGTCGTGAAACTGGTAAATATAGAGGTCTCGCATGTAAAATGTGTAATCTGAGGTACAAACAACAAAACTTCATTCCTTTAATATTCCATAATGGCTCTGACTATGATTTCATTCTACTATATAGTGAACTCTTTAAACAGCATAATGATAAAAGAAAAGTAGATAACATACTACTAGCTGCTGGTAAGTCTAAGACCTTTAGCATTGGTTGATTTAAATTCCTAGATAGTTATAACTTCTTAGCTATGCCTCTAGATCAAATGGCAAAATATACTTTTGTAAAACTAAAACATTATATCCATATGAACCCTTTGGTTTAGACTCCTACCAAGAAATTATAGGTAATCTAAATATAGAAGACTTCAAATCCTCACTATCTAAAAAAATTACCAACACAAGAAGAAGTCGATATCTTTAATAAAGACAACAGTCATAAAACTGGTAAAGATCTAACTATAGAGTATTTACAGAGTGATGTGAAAATATTAGACTACTGCACGATTGAATAGGTTAAATTAATTATGAAACAATTCGGTCTCAACCCTCTACACTATGTAAGTCTCCCAGGTTATAGTCTTGACTGTTGGTTAATGTCAAGTGTTTTTACATTAGATACATTACAAGATAAACAAATGCTAGATGATTTCATTGAAGCAAAGAGAGGTGGTATATGTGGTATAATGGGTGATAGATATATTAATAAGAGGTCTATCTGGCACATAGACGCAAACAAATTATACGGCTATGCAACGATGCAAAAGCTACCTTATAAGGGCTTTGAGTACTATAGCACATCTCTAGATGAAATATTAAATACTCCAGATGATAGTGATCATGTTTACTATATAGTTTTTGAAATTAATTATACTAATAGTTGTAAAGACAGAGCAGAGCAACTAGCATTAATGCCTAATAAAATAAAGATAAATGACAATCAATTAGGCAACAGAGAAAGAGAGACAGGCAGGGCGAGAACAGAGAAATTAATCTTAGATCAAAACAACAAAACAGAATATATGGTTCATTATAGGATGTTAAAATTCTATGTTGAAATGGGTGTAAAGGTAACTAAAATTGATAGAGTAATTAAACTTAAACAAGATTACATATGTAGAGACTATATTCAAAACAATACTAAAAAAAGAGCAACAGCTAAAACTGAAGCGGAAAAGGAGGTAAGGAAATCAATGAACAACTCGCTATATAGGAGAATGTGCATGAATCCTCTACACTTCCTTCAAAATAAGTTATTACACGATGAAGAAAAGATAATGACAGGTATAAGTAAACCAACATTTAGGAATATAACTAGATATAAGGATTATAGCCAAAATTAATAAATAATTAAAAAGTAGAATAAGATTCTCCAGTATATGCAGGTGTTACAACATTAGAATTAAGTAAATTACACATTTATGATGTATCCTATAAAATTCTTCAACCATCTCTCAAAGATTTACAGCTCCATTATATGGATACTGATAGTTTTGTATTAAGCTTTAGTGAGGGTAATGTACCCTACGAACACATGGATTTGTCCAATCCAGAAGCAGCAATCAAAACTAATAATAAAGTCCCCGTCAAATTCAAACATGAATTGGGAAGTAAAATAATAGAAGAGTTTATAGCCCTGTGACCAAAGACATACAGTTTTAAAGATTACCCAAATAAAACTAAAGAAAAAGGAATAAAGAAATGTAACAAAGCTAAACATGAAAAGTTTTATAATGCAGACCAAATAACTAATAATATTCTAGAACTAACCATTAATGATAATAGAGAGTTAAATAAGGCTGCATTTAAACTATATAATAAGCTATAAAAAATGACTGTGCTAGATAAACTTATAGAATTAAACAATCTAGAAAAAGAAATCAGAAAGAATAGAATAGAAGATAAATTAAGACAACAAGAGGATTGTGGTGACATAGAAGAGTTATTTGATCCTTTAACTAAAACTTTGAATACAAACAGTGAAGAAATGCAAGCTCTTCAAAACAAAACGCTAGCAGCATTAGACAGTAACACTAATGTTTTAAAGAGTTTAGAGCACCAACAACAAAATAGCTTTCTTGATAAGCGAGCTGCTCTCTTAACACCCACACCCGATCCACCTGTAAAATTAATAGAAGATAGAGGCAAAACAGTTACTGTAGACAATGATATGATTGACTTTTTTTATTAATGGGTAAACCAACAAATAAACAAGTCGAACTAATATCAGTAGATCCAACATCGAAAAAATTTACAATAAATGGTATAGATGTATCTCTAGTACCTGATGTTATAAAATTGAAAAGTAAAGTCTATAATTTTTCTATGGGCTTACTTATGTTTATTACTTATAAAAATGTAACCGAAAGAGATATAAAGGTGATGAAAACAAAATAAAACAATTTCTATTGGACATTGGTTATAAACAAAGAGGAGATACTAAAATTAACAGATCAAAACTTATAAGAAGAATGTTTGAGAGTTCCAGTGAACCCACTTCTCAGGTTATATCGATACCAACCTCCAGTGAAGATGAAAATCATCGAAGTGATACTAGTGATTATGAACAAGGAGCAGTAGAAGGAGAAGAAGAGGAAGAAACTGATTACAAGACCGATAAAAGAAGAGAAGCTAGTGGTCTTAGCAAGGGCGACGCCAACAACTTAATTGAAAGATTAGAATTACATATTCTAGAAACAAAAGCTGGGCATGATGGATTATATGATGAAATGTTAAATATATCTATACAACTACTATCTATGAATAATATTAATCAAGAACAACTAAACAATTTTGTTATTAATTATGGTGAATAAATAATGGTGGAAAAACAACAACTACTAGCTAAAGAAGTATTCAGTCCTCAAATAACAAAGTTTAGAAGAGAAAGCCGATTTAACTGATAAGTCATCTCTAAGTAACTACAGTAAAAATTTTGAGTTTGTACTAACAGTTATAGATATATTCACAAAATATGCATGGGCTATTCCATTGAGGAATAAATCTGGTTTATCTATAAATAATGGTTTTAAAATAGTCTTAGGTGAACATAGAAAACAAGAAATGTTCTGGGTAGATAGAGGTAGGGAGTTTTACAATAAAACAATTAAATCTTTACTTAAAGAAAATGAAACCGAATTATGTTCTACTTAAAGGCCGTATTTCACATTATTAAACATAATTAAAAGGCCGTAAGAACATTACTACACATAATTAATTAACCAATGTTCATCAATGGTGATGTTAATTGGGTAAATATTTTGAATGATGCTGTTGTAACATTTTATAATAACGTTCATTCAAAAATTAATATGACACCTGTTGATGCTTCTAATGATCCTGATAAAGTTAGATATATTATATCTACATCTACTAAGATTAAACCAAAACTTAAAATCGGCGATTATGTCAGGAATGCTGGCAAACGCAACATTTTCTTTAAAGGATACACTTCTAACTGGAATAGAGAACTGATTAAAGTTAAGGAAGTTTTAAAACACAACAGCCAACATATAAGATAGAAAAGATGAATGGAGAGATAATAGGAGGTAAAAACAATGAACAGGAATTATTAAAATCCGAGTTTGATTATGAATCTAATAATAAGGTTTTGGAATCATTAAACATAGTTCTTTCTGTAAACAAATACAAACTTGACAAGAAACAGATTCAATCAAGCTAAGCAACAATCAGAGAACACGCTTCTCGGATCAGCAAAAACTAATAATTTAACAACAAATAAGGCCCGTCAATTATGCTTAGAAGATAACGATAATATTGACATGAAAGATACCTATAAAACTACAAATGTACACCCACTCATAGATGAAAAAGATGTTGTTAATAAGGAGTACTGTGACAAAAACAACCTATCCGTTTCTAAAAAAATAGACATTTTAGGTAAAAATATGACTGAGCTAAGAAAGGGTGACTATGATAAAGTTACAACTAAAAACTTACAACTAAACAAAATACAAGTTAATGAAGAACTAACTAATGAGTTTATTATATCGGCAAATGAAGTTACAAATAATGTAAAAAATTGCTAGTGATACCATCTCTAAGTATAATCAATTAAAACTAGAGATTGATAATAATAAGTTTAATCAGAATATTACTAACATTCAACTAGATGATATGTTCACTACTGGTCTAAAAGAGTCTGGAGAAGTTAATAAAAAGACTAATTCTGCTGTTGATGAAGCCCTTATAAAGAATAAAAAGACAATAGTACAATATATAATAGCTATATAGTTAGTAAGTAAGATAGTAGACAACTAAGAACAAGCAAGACTAGAGATGCATTACGATTCTAATCATGAATATATAATGAAAGGTATTGAGAGTTTATTTAGTTAATTAAAATGAAAGAAACCAATTCCAGTGCATCCTTACTTTATCCTAATCTTAGCTCCTTCTTAGAACAATACATAAACGATAAAATCCTAGCTAATAAAAACTTAATAATAATAAAAACATTATAAAAGATATTTGAAATTATTATAAAACTAATAACTATAATAAGAAGTTAAGCAGATATAAAAGTTATATTAACGTAGCTGAGATAACAGAAATACTATTATTATCAAAAGCAACAACTACAGTTTTAACATCAGTTGCTTTAACAGGTATAGGTTTATTTTATTCTATACCCACAGCTTTTGTTACAGCAACTGTTTGTGGTTCGTTATCAAAAACAATTAATACCAAAATAAGAAATAAAATTATATAGTACTCGCAAATGTATATTTTAATTAAACAGTTTAGTGACAAGTTTAATAGACTATATACTAAATCAATGAATGAAAATGAAATAGTTGAGGTATATGAAGAATATAAGAAAAGCAAGAATAATAAGTTGAGTATTTTTTGCAACCGAAGTTGTTAGTATTTAGTAATAATAATATTATTATTATTATTATTTACTATTAAACTACCTTCTCTTTGTAACTAAATATAACCCCCTACCGTACCTACTATACCTTTACCAGTAGTTGCAAATTCAATTAAATCAGTTGTGGCTGATAAGGCAGCTCTTGGGTTTCTACTTGCAGGTGCACTTCTTATTTTACTTGCTATTTCTAATGCTCTTACTGGGTTTTTAGCAAGTTTACTTTCTTTCCAAAGTTAACTGTTGCTTTACCAACACTCTTTAAGAAATCTTTCAATCCCTCGGCTTCTATTGTTGCATCACTAACGGCCATTGACTTATTTTCTCTGACACTATGAATTAGTTTTAAACTTAATAAAAATACTCATATTTTTATATAAAAAAAATAATGGAAGTTAAAAAAAATAATCCCTGTGTCATAAAGCCGCCACCTAAGCCTAAGACTAAGCCTAAGCCCAAAACTAGAATTGAAGCTAAAGGACTGGCTCTAGAGATTAAAAAAACTAGATATTTTTTATGCTAAAGGTTTTGTTAAGACTAGAAGGAAATAATTTGACTATGACATTGACTATAACATTGGCTATAACAAAGACTATGACAATAATTATAACAATGAATATAACTATAACATTAAAAATAACAATAACTATAACAATGACGACGACTATAACTATAACTAAGATATAATATCAACCATCTTATTACCATCACTATTCAGACTATTAACATTTCTACTTAAAACTAATGCATGGCATATAACATGTGCAATAGCAACACTAAATTTAAAATTGAGTTGTATTGGTTGTGGGCCCATATGATCATTTTGCTATCTAGTATCAGACAAATATATTCTATAACTACTTTTGAGTAATCTATGATTTAATTATGGTTTAAAATTATGAGGTAATCCATTATAATCTTCATTAAAATTAACAATCTCTTTAAACGCCTCATTATAATTATTAGTTCCATAATTAATATTCATTCTATCCTCAGGATAAAATTCACTGCCAATCTTACAATAACATTCAGTAATTTTCATTATATCAAATGTACTTGCGTCATGAGTTTGTTCAATAACTTTAATAGTTTCAAAACCAATTATTATATATTTTGGTCTTTCCATGCCACTTTCCATACCTAGATCAAATAAGAAGTTTATAGCAATGGGCACATTCTTATAAAATGTCTTTCTTTCATAAAAACTAAAATCAATATTGTTCTTTTCATTTAATCCTTTCTGTACAATAATTCTATAATCATTACTAGGATCAATACTAGGCACACACCATGATATATCTCTAATATTGATATTACCATCCTTAGCTACTGCATCAGCACCAGCATTAATTCTAAATAGAGCTCTATCATTTTTATTTCTTTTTGATTTTATTATTTGTTTGTAATATTAGTTTAAGCCCTAAACCATATATAATCTTTCATATATAAATCATTCACAAACCCAAATAGATCACTCATCTTAACCAACATATACATATGACCTCGTTCTGCAGCAATTTGATCATTTTTAATTTGACTATCTCTATTACCTTGATTTCTAACAAAACCACTCTCATATTCATCATCAGTACTTGTTAATAACTTATACATCAATAGATTAGGATGACAATGATCTATATTTTCAATAGTCCTACCACCACTAGTTTCAAGCGTAACTGAACTAAGTAAAAATTATCGTACCATAATCAACTAATCTGATATTAACATTAATAGCAAATACACCAACAGCATTTTCTGATACAGCAAACTCTATCTCTAGATAAGAATCGTGTATATTTAAATTATTCTCTTCACTATTGAGAATGATATTAATAATAGTATTAACCGTATTCATTGTTGGTAGATTATTTAATTTACATTTCATAATCTTATTTTTTTGTATATCATTATTGTAACCATTAGTTGCATCCAAATTAAAGTCCATTTTTATGAGTTTAAAAACGACTGACAATTTATTTCTATATGAACTACAAAAGATATATGAAGCTCTAAATACAACTAAAGAAGAACACACACTTAACTTTAAAATGATAAAGCCAACATAAAATTTTAACTCTAGTGAACCTAAACTTAATACAACAAAATTAGGTTTAAATAGATTATCGGTTTATAACTCAATGTTTAACTTTAATAGAGGGAATAGTCAATTTTTATATGAAGAAAATAATTTAGCTGCTATACCAGGCGCATATGAATTAATCGAAATAGAAGAATTAATAAAAGAAGAAACTGATTGCCATGTTATAATAGAACCTGATAAGAATACAATGAAATGTATAATGGAAATAAAACAGCGTTTACTTAACTTTGGTATAGAAAACTCAATAGCCCCATTAGTAAGATTTAGAAGAATGGTTTATAAACAAGGTAATTATACATCTCAAAATATTATTGATATTATGGGTTTTAGTATCATTAACATCCACTGTAATGTTATATCTGGTGTTAAAGATAATGGTAATAACACAGACATACTATATACTTTTACTCTAACTGAACCACCAAATTACTTGATAAATATTATACCAACTAATATCTTATATCAAATTGTAATAAAGGATAGAGTAGAATACCTTGAATTTCATATGAAAGATGAGCATGGAAGACCAAATGATTTCAATGTTGATGTGTTGAGTTTTACTTTGCATTTGATTTAGACTTAGTCATAGTCATAAATAAAGATTTAGACTTAGAATTAGACTTACTCATAGACTTATACCTACTCATAGACTTAGACTTAGCCATAGACTTAGACTTAGACTTACTCAGAGACATAGACTTACTCATAGGCTTACACTTAGACTTACACTTAGTCATAGTCATAGACTTAGACTTAGTAGACTTAGACTTGCAGTTAGTCATAAACCTAAATAAACTATAAAACTCTCCAATCCCAATTAATTCTTAGTTTACTATTAACATTTCTGTTTTTAGATTTATCAATGACAATGTAATTATAAGGCTCTTCCCACACCTTTTCACATATGCTACTAAAATCATCATAACTAAGTTCTTGTCTATTAAAAAAATTATTATATGTAGCTGTGGTAGCTCTACTTCTTGTTCAAAGAAAATAAATAGATTAAAATCATCTCTAACGTTCTGTCTATCTGCTGATAATATATTTTGTTTAAGATATATCGTATTACAATTACTATGTCGACCTCTACAAAAGTATTCATTAATAAGTGACTGCCTGCTCCCAAAATCATCAAATATCATCAGTTTCCTTATATCTGTGGGTAGTTGATCGGGAGGGGGTAAATCTTTTGTTTCTTTAATAATCACTATGTCTTTTTTCTTTAAATCTTCATATTGATCACCAGTAGGACCAATGATATATAACTTATCAAATTGTATACTACTTGAAAACAGATTCTTTAACAAGAATGTTTCTCCGCATTCACCAGGACCACCTATTACACATCTGAGGCTTTCTGGGATTATAGCATTGACAATTATTTCATCATCATCTAGCCATGATTGAAGACTATCATTAACAATAATCTGTAAAGTTGATACCCAGCTTGAAAGCGGCTTTACCCTTGGGGGCTTTCCTCTAAACACATAGATATCAACTTCATATTCACTATCAATGTGATCAACATTGCCATTAACATCTGCGAAGTGGCTCCACCATTGGTTCCCTAAACAGGTTCCCTGATTGACATTGCCATCAGTCGTACGCTGTGGGTGAAACCCATTGACATTAACATTGTCATCAACTATATCTTTATCTTCAACTTTACAACCCAAACATAAACACTCATTATGCTTTCCCTGACATTTAACTTGATTAATTAGATTGTAAAGAGCAAACTTTATTTTAAACCGTTTATCAATAAGATAGATCATATATAGACAATAAGCCCCACAATAAGATTCACCATATTGTTGTATTCTTTCATTAGAGCCTAGATCAACATATTCTTCTAAGAATAATGGCGGGGTCTCAACACCAAAACTATCAAAGTAATACACAGGAACACCTTCTCTTCTTATTACTAACACCCAATGTGTACCATCAGTTGGATGTAGATTTACAATAATGTTGAAGTTATTCTCTTTAAAATTATCCGGTTTCTGATCTCTCATTACTATCTCAATTGGTATTAGACTTATATCTTTACCTATATCTTCTTTTCTGATATTACTCATATCTTTATTATCAAACCAATTTTATTATTGAATGCCTCAAATGATAGGATAAGAAATTTTGTATGATAAAAAATGGAGAGGAGTAGTGTATTTTTAATATTTATTTTCCTAATTATGATTAGTTATATGGTATATGGCGCAATGCCAAGTAAATATACAAAGCTAGAAGAAAGCTTTGGCGGGTTAATAAATAAAAGTTTAATCAGATTTGAATATGAAAAGTCACCATTACAGACTATTGTTTATGGCCATACTTGTAGGGGAAAGACTTATGTTGTTAGACAATACTTGAAGTTGTATCAGGGAACCTGTTTTACAGATCAGCGTGAAGATAAAGATCAAAATCACAAACAAAAACAAGATCAAAATCAAAATCTAGATCAGGGAACCTGCCTCACAGATGACCGGAGGTCCATAATCATAGTATGTAAAGAGGAAAGAGATTGGATAAATCCAGAAACCGGTCAGCCCTATAGTGAATTTAATATGTGTAATATAAATATGATCACATAAAAAAAATATGCATATGTTACAAAATAGTGTAATTGTTCTTAATGATATTGTTGATAAATTAAATAGGGATATAGTTTATTATTTTAAAGAGGGAAGACATTATAATATTCAAACGATTTTAATGTGTCATAAAGCAGCCCAGATAAGTAATACGGTAAGAATGATTTCTGATACTAATTATTTAACAACTTAAAATTGGGCGGATCTATTTGAAAACTTTAATGAGATATATAAATGTGAACATAAGTTCTATGAAATAATTAATAAATTAAACAATAACTACTATAATTTTACAGATGGAATGTCTGATAAACTTCGATATGGTATGATTAAATATAATAAGAAATAGAAAATTTTTATTATTATTGATAGAAATAGAACTATGATATATGACTCGAGAGTTGGTTTCCTATACTTAAAAGCTCTTAGTTTAAAAGATGAATTAGAAAGAGATGAGATAAGTAAACTTATAGATTTTATGAAACCACTAATGAATAATGCTACAATTAGAAATACTATTTATACAAATAATTATCAGTTCTATTTTAATAAAATTCTTACATCAAGAGGTATTAGAATTCAGAATGATGTTCTAACTAAAGAAACAATTAAAGCTAATGGTTTAAGGATACTATCATGCTTAGGTGGAATTGCAGGTACTTGTTTTATGATATATAATTATATGAGTCCTGATTCAACAGTAAAAACTGCTGCACTAGCAGCAGCGGATTCAAGTAATATATTAAATAGAACAAATACATTAATCAATTATGGTTATGGGGAAGATGAGAGTGAAGATATGAATAAAGAGACTGGTAGTTTAAACAACAGAGGGTAGGGGTGATTTAAACGATCTATATGAAAATAATCAAAAATTTAGATATTAAATTATAAATTTCGTTGGCCAAAAAGCAGGATTGAGTAATGAACAGATTTTAGATAAAAGATATAAATAAAATACCCTTAATATGTTGGGTATGACACCTTTAGCTGGGTTTGTCTGGTCTAGTGATTATACATAGTTTCAATTGAAATTTTGTCTCGTTATAAATAATGGTCTTGAGATGTTTAGAGTGTAAAGCTAAATTCGGAACTCCCCATACTATGTCTTTTCATTATAAACTAAAACATAAGGATAAAATTGGTGAGTGTAAATGCGGGGATATAAAATTGCGTGGAATTTGTTTAACTGATTTTATTCAAGAGGCTTCTGGCACTAATCCCAATTATTTTTGTTCTAATTCTAATTCTAATTCTAATCCCAATCCCATTCTCAATCCCAATCCCGTAGAAATAAAATTTGATTTAACAAATAAAGTTTGTAATAAATGCAATGTTATAAAATAAATAACATGTTTTGATAAAAAGAAATCAATATGTAATGAATGCAATTAAAGAAAAGTCAAGTATGAATATTGTCCTTCTATTATTAGCTTTAGCGGGCTAAGGAATCATGTAAAAAATTCTCATAAAGATATAGACTTGCAAAAAGGTATAGAACCAGAGTATTATAACCATTATCTTATAGTTTCCAAATTAAAATCCAAAGGTGCAGATATAGATAATTTATTAGAAGATTAGATTGTTAAATCGGGAATTGTTTCTTAGATTAGGAACCGTTCCTTAGATTATTATCTAAATCTATCTATAAATTATTAGCCAAATCTATCTATCTATAAATTATTTAGCCCTATTATTAGCCTAAAGTATAAATATAGATAATTTTTTTGAAAAAAAATTAACTGGAGCGCATATTCCGCATGGTGATCAAAATTCTGAGTAGGGGGAGTATGCGCAGTGTGTGCGGTGCGAATGGTGTGCGCGAGTTAGTGGGTTGGGGCTTATTTTTGTTTAATTTTTTTGGCCTATTCCCCCAAATACGTGAGGGAGAATGGGCCAAATCGGGCTGCTGGCTAGGGATTGCACTAAGTGAGACAGGAAATGATAGATTTTAAGGGAATATGGCTCAATTTGGCACAATTTACCAGCACAATTTGGCTCATTTCCCCGAATGCGGCTAGCATGAGGGGGATGAGACAAGTTGGGCTGGTGGCAGGAAAGTAGTAGATAAAACAGGGAAACCAGCCACCAGCAAAATTTGTTCCTTTTCTCCTAACGCTAATCGCGCACGTCGAATGGAACAAATTTTACTGCTTGCTGGTTTCCCTGTTTTATCTACTACTGTATATTCACTCTATATTCACTTCTTATACAATTAAAAACTATCAATTCTTGTCTCACTTAGTGCAAACCACTAGTACAGAGTTAAGCTGGTAATTAACCATTATCAGACGGATAGTTCGGGTTCTATCCCCACCGACTCCGGTGGACGTATCCCAGTACTAGTATAAAACTAGGAAGCACGTAAAACCAAATTGCGAAAAAAACTTGAACAAAAAATGAAAATATTAAAATAATTAAAATTTTCATATATTCCCCTAATCAATATTTAACCAATCTTAAACTAAAACTTCCTGTCTCACTTGGCGTAGTGGTTAAATCATCGAGTCTAGTTAAGTTGCTTTAGCAAACGGAAGGTTTGGGGTTCCTTCCTCACTGACTCCAGTGAACGTCCCCCGATAGGCGATGCCGCCTTTCAGGATTCTGATGAAAAAAAAACTATGAAACTAAGTGAGATAAAAAAAACAAAAAAAAACCAAATTCACAGTTCTTAAAAAGGATCAGTGAAACTGCTTCGCAGATGATCCCTGCTGTGAGACTGTATATGGGACACACTGTGATGGGTATACAGTCAAAAACACTGAGATCGGTGGAAACACAGTGATAAGTGTTTTTTTTCAATGTAACTTGCAAAAATTGGTGACGCCTCTGCGGGGATCGGTGTAAGGACCTTCAATCTTGGTCCCCCAACCGCTTCACGGATAACTTGTACACAAAACCGTTGTAACTCTAAACTTTTATGTTAAATCTTTCAGCATATTCCTTGAATCTATCTTTGGTGAGTGTATATCTATATCTATGTAAATAAATACATAACCTACACTTAAAATTTTTAAATCTAAATCCACTGATGTGTTGATTTTCTTTACACATAATACAAGTTATATATAGACTAGGATCATTATAATGTATATTCATATGATTAATATAATCTCTATTCTTAAAGTAACCTTTACAGATATAACATCCAAATAAACTATCTAAACATTTATCACAACATTTTCTCCATGATTTATCTTTACAATCACTACATTTTACTGATGTAGACATTTTCAATTTGTATGTTTTCAAAAATGAAATTTTTGTCTATAAAAATAAAGATGTCTAAAGTAGAAAACGTAAACTTTTGTTATATTTATGATTTGGCCTTTGAAACAAGGAAACAATTTGCCAAACATAATTTAAGTGATGAACACTTAAATATGGCAAGAAAAGAGTATGAGGATGAAGTGGAAGATCCGCAAAGCGGCCTCTCCGATGAAATCTTGGAGAGGGTGTATAATCCGGATGAAGATGACTATGTTTTCAAACCCAAAGATAGTACTAAGGATATTATTAGAACTGAAGCTAAAACTAAAACTAAACCCAAAAACCGTAGACAACATCTACACCAGAATTAAGTATGAATGTAAAGAATGTCATGAAGAATTTAGGAATAAAATAACTCTAACTACTCATTCATATAGTCATAATCGCAAGTATTTAGAAAACACTGAATACTTTGATATAAATGCTAGCCAGAACATGAAAGAATTTTATATTACTGATAAAGCTGGAAATTACATTGAAGATATAGATGAAGCCATTAATAACTCATTAGAAGGAATTAAAAACTGTTACCAGTATAGAAAAGTTAAGAGTTTTAAATATAAGATTACAGTCGAGTGTGATTATAAGAAGAGAACCAAAGTAGAAGTTAAAATTACAAAAATATTCTTCAATACTGACTATGTTAATAATAACGCAATTTATGAAAATGGAGACTTCACTCAATGGCTAATTTTCGAAAAGGAAATATATGAAGGTTATGGTTATGATTTCGACTTTCTTGGAATAAGAAGTATTCAGTTGAACATTGAACCAACTAAAGCATCTATTGGTACCCATATAGATTTACCAGCTGATCTCAAAAACTCTAAATCGATATTGAATATACGAAGTTATAAATACAATTGCTTGCAACTAACTATTACTGCTTGGCTATATTCTGCCACGCACCATACAACTCGAGAAAGTAAATATGTAGATAAACTTATTGAGCCAAGACAAAAACATGAAGATGACTTCGGATATATATTAAGAATACAGAAATTATATAATATTAATATTTGGTTATACACACCTTGTGGTGGGGGTAAAGTAGAATTGTTTAAACCAGTGGATGACTTTAATAAAGATAGAAAAGATGTAAGAATACTAGTTTGGAGTAATGGACAAATAGAACACTGTGCTCTAATTAAAAACATAGAAACCTTGCTAGATCGACCAAATAGAATGAATCACAAATTCTATTACTGTGATAGATGTACATATTGGTTTGATTCAAAAATTAAATATGACAAACATGAATGCAACAACTCATTCAAACCAGAGATTGTTTGTCCTAAGAAAAAACATATTACTTTTATATATCAACACAAACGTCAGAATATAAAAAATACTTTAACTGCCGATATAGAATGTTGCATTGTTGAAGTCTCAACTAATGATTGTAAATATGTAATAGCTGAACATATTCCAATAGCTGTGGGTTACACCTGGCAAAGTAACTTCAAGCACTACTTCGGTCTTGATTGTATCAAAAGATTTGCTAGAGATCTATTAGAGATAGAAACAGAAAACAATTTCAAACATAATGAAAAGATGATATTCACAGAAGAAGATAAATTATACCATGAAACTAATAACACTTGTCATATCTGCAGCAAAACATGTATTAATCCGCGAAGCGGTTACACCGATAAAGTAAGAGATCATTGTCATGAAACTGGTAAATATAGAGGACCAGCATGTAAGATATGTAATCTGAGGTATAAACAACAAAATTTCATTCCTGTAATATTCCATAATGGCTCTGGCTATGACTCCAACCTACTATACAGTGAACTCTTCAAACAGAATAATGATAAAAGAAAAGTAGATAACATACCACTAGCTGCTGGTAAGTCTAAGATGTTTAGCATTGGTTGTCTCAAATTCTTAGATAGTTATAACTTCTTAGCTATGCCTCTAGATCAAATGGCAAAGATATACGGATGTAAAACTAAAACATTATATCCATATGAATACTTTGGTTTAGATGATTGGGGAACCACGACAAGTCGTATGACAGCGAAGCTGCCAATGGTAGCAAAGCTACCTACCAAGAAGTTATAGGTAATTTGAAAATAGAAGACTTCAAATCCTCACTACATAATAAATTACCAACACAAGAAGAAGTAGATAACTTTAATAATGAAAACAGTCATAAAACTGGTAAAGATCTAACTATAGAGTATTTACAGAATGATGTTGAATATTAGACTATTGCATGAATGAATATGTTAAATTAAGCATGAAAGAATTCAAGCTCAATCCACTACATTTACGTTAGTCTCCCAGGTTATAGTTTTGATTGTTGGTTAATGTCAAGTGGTGTTACACTAGATACATTGCAAGATAAACAAATGTTAGATGATTTTGTTGGAGCAAAGAGAGGTGGTATATGTGGAATAATGGGTGATAGATATATTAATAATCGGCGAAGGTCCATATGGTACATAGACGCAAACAACCTATATGGTTATGCAATGATGCAAAAGTTACCTTATAAGGATTTTGAGTTTATTACCACTACTACTCTAGATCCGCCAAGCGGGTTCCTCGATGTAAGATTGAATACTCCATATGATAGTGATCATGGTTATTATATAGTTTGTGATATATAGTTTAAGCACGAAAGTTTAAGCACGAGCTTGGGAGTAGGATTATTGAGGAATTTATAGTCTTAACACCTAAGACTTATAGTTTGGTTACCCACGGGCAGAGCCCGTTTAAAGATAGCCCAAAGAATACTAAAGAAAAAGGAATAAAGAAGCATAATAATGCTAAACATGAAGAGTATTATGATGCATTAATGAATAATATACAGAGAACAGTAGATGAATGTACAATACAAAAAGTTGGTAATAACATGACAACAACAAAAACAACTAAGATTAGTTTAAATATATTTGATGATAAAAGGTTTTATGTAAATAACATTAAAAGCTATCCTCACGATGAGAATCTATATCTATTCAAAAGAGATCTAGTAAATAAAATCTGTGAAGCAGATTTAAATTTAAACAAAGACCTACTTATAAATAATATTAAAGAGCTAACCATTAATGATGATAGAAAGTTAATCCTTGCTGCAATTACACTATATAATGATTTATTATAATTATAAAAAATGACTAAATTAGATAAACTTATAGAATTAAACAATCTAGAAAAACAAAACAGAAGAAATAGATTAGACGATAAATTAAAACAACAAGAGTATTATGGTGAAATAGAAGAGTTATTTGATCCTTTAACTAAAACACTAAATGCAAACAATGAACAGAATCTAGCATTAAGTGAACAAACATTAAGAGCAATAGATTGGCAAAATCAAGAGTTAGATAAACAAACTAAGATGATCAGTGAAACTGCTTCGCAGATTGGTGAAACTGCTTCGCAGATCGAGCAAGCTGGTTACCAGTTTAATGAAACTGCTTCCAAGATGGGTGAAACGTTAAAGCAAACTCAAGAAATAGCACCAGTTTTTGTTGATACAAAGATAGCCAAGAATCTTCATAAAATGGGGACTCAAACTAATCCTCAATTAAAATTAAATCTTGTAGATTTGCCTACTAGAAGATACAAAATGAATGGTGTTGATATAACCCTAGAGCAGGGTGCATTTTTAGTTAGGGATAATATATACGAATTCTCAGAAGGATTTATTGAATTTCTCACTAACCCAAATGTAACATATAACGATGATATCGAAGAAGATGAAAACAAAATTAAAAGGTTTTTAAAGGATATAAGATATGATTTAGGAAAAGGGGATAAGAAAAGCGCTAGATATAGAACAATAAAACGTATAATGGAAGTAAGAGATGATATATTTGGCAGAGGGTTAGATACCAACCAGCAAAGTTGTCACCACTACGTGGATCAGGGAACCTGCTTTGCAGATCCAAATAATTTAGTAGAAAGATTAGAATTATTAATACTAGAAACAAAAGCTGGTCATGACGGATTATATGATGAAATGCTAGATATATCTAAGCAACTATTATCTATGAATATTATTAATCAAGAACAACTAGATAATTTTGTTTTTAACTATGGTAAATGAATAATGATGGAAAAACAACAACAACTCTTAGCTAAAGAAGTATTTAGTCCTCAAATAACAAAGTTTAGAAGGGTAAGAATAATACCATTATATAAAGATGAAACATGGTCAGCTGATTTAATTGATAAGTCATCTTTAAGTAAATACAATAATAATTATAAGTTTATATTAACAGTTATAGGTATATTCACAAAATATGGGCTATTCCATTAAAGAATAAATCTGGTTTATCTATAACTAATGGCTTTAAATTAGTATTAGGCGAAAATCCACAAGGTGGCTCTGAAAGTAGAAAACCAGAAAAGTTATGGGTAGATAGAGGTAGTGAGTTTTACAATAAAACATTTAAATCTTTACTTAAGGAATATGAAACAGAACTATATTCTACCTATAGTGATTTAAAAGCTGTGTTTATAGAGAGATTCAATAGAACATTATTACACATAATAAATAAACCAATGTTCATCAATGGTGATGGTAATTGGGTAAATATATTAAATGATGCAGTCTTAACATATAACAATAACATTCATTCAACAATTAATATGACACCAGTTGATGCTTCTAATAATCCTGATAAGGTTAAATACACTTTTAATTTTAAGAATATTAAGCCAAAATTCAAAGTTGGTGATTATGTTAGAAACGCAGATAAACGTAATATCTTCTCTAAAGGTTACACTTCTAATTGGAATAGAGAACTGTTTAAAGTTAATGAAGTTCTAAAAACACAACCACCAACATATAAAATAGAAGATATTAATGGAGAGATAATAGAAGGTAAATATTACGAACAGGAATTATTAAAATCCGAGTTTGACTTTGAATCTAATAATAAAGTTTTAGAATCATTAAATATAGATATTTCTTAATATAAATAATGACAAGAAATAGATTTAACCAGGCTAAAAATCAATCAGGGAACTCACTTCTCGGATTAACATCAACAAACAACCTAACACTAAGTAAGGCTCGTGGGTTATTCCTTGAAGATAATGATAATATTGACATGAAGGACACCTATAAAATTACAAATGTACATCCTCCGTTAGATGAAAAGGATGTGGTTAATAAAGAGTATTGTGACAATAACTTGTTATCCTCTACTAATAAAATAGAAATTTTAAGTAGAAACATAACTGAACTAAGAAAAGGTGATTTTGATAAAGTTACAACTAAAACATTACAACTAAATGAAACACAAGTTAATGAAAATTTAATTAAAGAATTCATTAAATCAGCAAATGAAGTCACAAATACTGTTAACTTTTGTAATAAAGTTGCAGCTGATACTATCTCTAAATATAATCAATTAAAACAAGAATTTGATAATAATAAATTTAATCAAAATATTACTAACATACATTTTGATGATATGTTTACTAATGGTCTAAGGGAAATAAAAGAATACAATAAATCTCTTAGAGGTGTTATAGTACAATATATAATTTCTATACTTTTACGAAGTAAGTTACTTGATAATAAAGAGCAAGATAGACTTGAGATGCATTATGGATTTAAACAAGAAGATATAACGAAAGAAATAGAAAGTTTTTTTACTAATGAAAATGAGTCAGCCAACAGCACCGAGTGAGAGCTTACTGTATCCAGATTTATCATCAGTATCAGAACGGTTGATGCGCGAAGCTGCTGCTGTCAATGAACAGCAGATAAATGAAAAGATTCAAGCTAATAATAAATTTAACAACAATATTAACATTATAAAAGATATTAGAAATTATTATGAAACTGAAACTAATAATTATGATAAGAAGTTAAGTAGATATAAAAATTATATTAACGTAGCTGAGATAACAGAAATACTATTATCATCAATTGCAACAACCTTAACAACAACATCAGTTGCATTAACAGGTATAGGATTACCTTATTCTATACCCACAGCTTTTGCTACAGCAACTGTTTGTGGTTCATTATCAAAAACAATTAATACTAAAATAAGAAATAAAATTATAAAGTATTCACAAATGTATATTCCAGCTAAACAGTTTAGTGATAAATTTAATAAACTATATACTAAATCAATGAATGATAATAAAATAGATAATGATGAATATAATGAATTAGTCAAGGTATATGAGAATTATAAGAAGAATAAGAAAAATAAATTAAGCGTTTTTTTAAACTAAAGTTATTAGTGTTTAGTAATAACAATGTCTTTAGTAATAATAATATTAGTATAAATATTTACCGATAATCGTAATCATAAACATAAACATAAATATAATCATAATCAAATAATTATCTTTTCTTTGTACCTAAGTATAAACCTCTTCCTTTTTGTACTACCTTTATACCTTCACCAGTAGTTGCAAATTTAATTAAATCAGGTGTAGCTGATAAAGCAGCTCTAGGGTTTCTAGATGCCGCTGCAGTTCCTATTTTACTTGCAATCTCTAATGCTCTTATTGGATTATTAGCAACTTTCTTTCCAAAGTTAACTGTAGCTCTACCAACACTTTTAAAGAAATCTTTCAATCCCTCTGCTTCTATTGTTACATCAGATACTGTCATTGATTTATTTCTATTACACTTAACACAATTACCTTTTAACATCTTAGTTCCTTTGGCTGAGATAACTCCTCTTATGTTATTAGTGCCACTATAATGTCTGCCACCAACACAATATGAATTGGTTTTGAACTTATTTAAAAGACTCATTTCTATATATAAAAAATAATGGAAGTTAAAAAGTATAATCCTTTTGTTGTTAAGACTAAGCGTACGGGTTTCACCCGCGAGCGAAGCTCGAAGACTAAGCCTAAGATTAAACCCAAACCACAAACTAAACTTGAAGCTAGAGGCTTATCTCTAGAGAATAAAAAGAAATTAGATACTATTTATGCTAAAGGTTTTGTTAAGACTAGTAGGAAACAATGATAAGGACTTTAATTATAATTACATCTATGATATGATAGACCTTCGGTCATTAATCTCTACGAGATTATATCAACCATCTTATTACCATCACTACTAACACTAATAACCTTTCTAGTTAATACTAATGCATGACATATAACATCGGCAACTGCAGCACTAAATTTAAAATTAAGTTGTATTGGTTGTGGACCTATATGATCACTTTGATATCTAGTATCAAATACATAAATACTATAACTACTTTTGAATGTTCTATGATTTATATATGGTTTTATATTATATGGTAGCCCATTATAATCTTTATTAAAGCTAACAATCTCTTTAAAAGCCTCATTATAATTATTAGTGCCATAATTAATATTCATTCTATCTTCGGGATAAAACTCACTACCAATCTTACAATAACATTCAGTAACATTCATTATATGAAAGGTACTTGCATCATGAGTTTGTTCATTAACATTATTATTTTCAAAACCAACTATTATATATTGTGGTCTTTCCATACCACTTTCCATACCTAGATCAAACAAGAAATTAGTAGCATTAGGTACGTTCTTATAAAATGTTTTTCTTTCATAATAACCGAAGTCTATATTATTCTTTTTATTTAATCCTTTCTGTACAATAATTCTATTGTCATTACTAGGATCAATACTAGGCACACACCATGATATATCTCTAATTTCTATATTACCATCATTAGCTACTGCATCAGCACCAGCATTAATTCTATATAGAGCTCTATCATTATTATTTCTTTTTAATATTAGTTTAAATCCTAAATCATATATAATCTTTTTTAAATCATTCACAAAACCAAATAGATCACTCATCTTAACCATCATATACATATGACCTCGTTCTGCAGCAATATGGTCACCTTTAAGTTGACTATCTCTATTACTTTGATTTCTAACAAAACCACTCTCATATTCATCATCAGTACTAGTTAATAACTTATACATCAATAGATTAGGATGACAATGATCTATATATTCAATGGTCCTACCACCACTAGTTTCAAGTTTAACTGAACTAAACAATGCCATCATACCATAATTAACTAATCTAATATTAGCATTATTAGCAAATACACCCCCAGCATCATCTGATACAACAAACTCTATCTCTAGATATGAATCATGTATATTTAAATGATTCTCTTCTCTATTGAGTATAATATTAATGTTAGTATTGATTGTATTCATTGTTGCCAGATTATTTGGTTTATACTTTATAATCTTACTTTTGTGTATATCATTATTATAACCATAAGTTGCATCCAAATTAAAATCCATTTTTTTAAACCAAAAAGTTTAACTATAATTATCAGGGAACCTGCTTCGCAGATAACTATAGCTATGACTATAACTATGACTATGGGGCTTCACAGATGTTTCACCATAACCAAAGCTATCAGGGAACCTGCTTCGCAGATAATTATAACTAGAAATATAATCTTATATTTGAATATTAAAAAAATGACAGACAATTTAATCACCGGAGGTGCAACTTCGTTGATCTTATGGGAACTACAAAAAATACATGAAGCTTTAACTAAAACTAAGGAAGAACACACACTTAACTTTAGAATGATAAAGCCAACAGAAAAGTTTAACTTTAGTGAACCTATACTTAATAAAACCAAATTAGGTTTAATTAGATTATCAATTTATAACTCAGTGTTTAATGTGAATAGAATGAACAATCAACTCATATATAATACCCAAGGTGAAACATGGTCAAATATCCGTCTTTTAGGTATTACACCAGGTGCATATGAATTATATGAAATAGCAGAATTAATAAAAGAAGAAACTAATGGTAATGTTATAATAGAAATTGATAAGAATACAATGAAAAGTTTAATGGAAGTAAAACAAGGTGCAATTAACTTTGACATAGAAAATTCAATAGCCCCATTACTAGGATTTAGAAAAATAGTTTATAATAAAGGTAAATATACATCTCAGAAAATTGTTGATATTATGGGTTTTAGTAATATTAACATTCATTGTAATGTGATATCTGGTGTTAAAGATAATGGTAAGGATACAGACATATTATATACTTTTAATCTAACTGAACCACCAGGTTACTTGATAAATATTATACCAACTAATATCTTATATCAAAATGTAACTAAAGATAGAATAGAATATATAGAGTTTCATATTAAAGATGAGCATGGAAGACCTATAGACTTTAATGGTGATGTATTAAGTTTTACTTTACATCTAATATAGTTAGCAGACCGAAGGTCTGTTTGATTTAGTTACAGACTTAGACTTAGACTTTACTTAGACTTAGGCTTAGACATAGTCATAGATTTAGACTTAGACTTAGACTTATCTGCGAAGCAGGTTCCCTGATACTTAAACTAAACTAAAAAACTCTCCGATCCCAATTAATTCTTAGTTTACCATTAATATTTTTATTTTTAGTTATATCAATGACAATGTATTTATAAGGCTCTTTCCATACCTTATTACATATATTAGCAAAATCATTATAACTAAGTTCCACATTATTAAAGAAATCTTGATATATAGATATGAGGGTTTTACCTCTCTGTTCAAATAAAATAAATAGATTACAGTTCTCTCTAACACTCTGCCTATCCAGAGAGAACAGGTTTTGATTAAGATATATCATATTACAATTATTATGTCTACCCCTACAAAAGTATTCATTAATAATTGGTTCTTTGGCTCTAACATCATCGAATATCATTAGTTTCTTTAAATCTTTGGGTAGTTTATCAGGAGATGGTAAATCTTTTATATCTTTAATAAATTCTACATTTGCTTTTGGGTTTATTCTTTCTATACCATGGTACTGATCACCAGTAGGTCCAATGATGTATAGCTTATCAAAACATGTACTAGCTAGAATTAGTTTTTTCAATAAGAATGTCTTACCACATTCACTAGGACCAGATATTATACATCTAAAGTTATCTGGGAATTCAGCTTCAGTAATTATATCATCATCATTTAGCCATGATTGTAGATCATTATTTATGTTTACAGATATATTATTAGTAGGACTATTACTATTGCTATTCCTATTAGATTTACTCCTTTGATATTTTTCATCAAATAGATCTGCAAAGCAGGTCCCCTGATATATAAAATTATCATTATCATTATCATTATCATTATCATTAACATTATCATTATCATTATCATTATCATTATCATTAACATTATCATCTGTGAAGCAGGTTCCCTGATTAACATTATTAGCAAAGCTACTTCGTAGATCATCTGCGAAGCAGGTTCCCTGATTAGCATTATCATCAACCTTATTAGCAAAGCTACTTCGTAGATCTTTACTACAACCTAAACAAAAACACTCATTATACATTCCTGGATATTTACATTGATTAACTAGAATATTCAAAGCATTGTTAATTCTAAATCCTCTATCAATAAGATAGATCATGTATAAACAATAAGCCCGACAATAAGATTCATCATATTGTTGTATTCTTTCATTAGAGCCTAGATTGACATACTCTTCTAAGAATAATGGGGGAGTTTCTATACCAAAACTATCAAAGTAATACACTGGACCACCTTCTCTTCTTATAACTAAAACCCAATGTGTACCTTCAGTTGGATGTAAATTTACAATAATGTTGAAGTTGAGTTCACTTATGTTATTTGAAGTCTGATCTCTCATTACAATTTCAATTGGTGTTAGACTTATATCTTTACCTATATCTTTTATTCTGATATCACTCATAGCACTATTATCAATATTAAAATTATTATTGAATTCCTCAAAAGTTAGGATAAGCATTTTCTTATAAATATTATTAATGTTTAATTATAACTCTAATTATTGCGAAGCATCGGTGGAACCGTTACACGGATGGTCGAAGACCCATAAGTCTAATTATAAGTTTAATTATAAGTCTAATTATTAGTCTAATTATGGCTAAGCATGGTCGAAGACCCATAAGTCTAATTATGTCTATATTTATCTATGTTTTCATTTATAAAAATGGAGACAGGTAGCGTGGTTATAATTTTTATTTTCTTAATTATATTTTGTTTTATAGCATATGATTCATTACCGAGTAAATATGCAAAACTAGAAGAAAACTTTGGTGGATTTATGAATAGGAGTCTAGTTAGATTTGAATATGAAAAGTCACCATTACACACTATTGTCTATGGTGGAACTGGTACGGGTAAAACATATTTTGTTAGACAATACTTAAAATTATACTCAGTCCAAAATCAAGATCCGCGAAGTGGTTACACCGATCAGGATCAAAATCAAAATCAAGATCAAAATCAAGATCAAGATCAAAATTGAAATCAAGATCAAAATCAAGATCAAAAACAAAATCAAAATCAAGATCAAAATATAGTTATAGTGTGTAAAGATGACAGAGACTGGATAAATCCCGAGACTAATAAATTTTATACTGGATTTAATAAATGTGATATGAATATGATCACAAAAAACAATATGCAAAAATTTCGAAATTGTGTAATAGTACTTGATGATATGGGTGATAAGTTAAATAGGGATATAGACTATTATTTTACTGAAGGTAGACATTATAATATTCAAATGATTGTAATGTGTCATAAACCAGCTCAAATAAATAATACAGCAAGAATGAGTTGTGATACTATTTATTTAACAACTTATAATGGATCTGATCTATTTAAAAACTTTAATGAGATATATAAATGTGAACATGACTTTAGTAAAATAATTAAAGAGTTAAATAGTAACCATTATAATCGTTCAGACGGAATGTCAGATGAACTTCGTTATGGTATAATTAAATAAAATAAGAAAGAAATTACTTTTATTATTATTAATAGTAATAGAACAATGATATATGATTCAAGAGTTGGTTTCCTTGATTTAAAAGCTCTCAGTTTAAAAGATGAGTTAGGAAGAGAAGATATAAATAAACTTATAGCATATATGAAACCACTCATGATAAATGCAACAGATAGAAATACTATTAGTCATGATAATTATCAGTTTTATTTTAATAAACTTCTTACATTAAAAGGTATTAAAATACAGAATGATGTTTTAACTCAGGAAGTGGTTCAAGCAAATGGTCTTAGATTATTTTCAACTATTTTAGGTATTATAAGTTCAGGTTTAATGATATATAATTTCATGAGTCCTGATATAACAGTAAGAAATGCCGGACATGTGGCAACTGCAGCGAGTACTATGTTGAATAGGGCAAACACTTTGATTAAGGTTGGATTTGGAGAAGATCTGCGTGACCTACAAGAAGAACATATAAATCAGCAAAACAGTTACATTGATCAATGTAACTTTAACTTCGTCAATGAAAAGACGGGGATTTTGAATAAAAGAGGAGGAAGTTTTTTAACCGATCTATATAAAAATAATGAAGAATTTAGAGAAGAGATTATAAACTTTGTTAGAGATAAAAAAGAATTAGACCCTGAATTGATTTTAGATGGAAGATGTAAAACTAATACACTCAATACGTAAGGAAATAAATATTTAGTAGACTGTATCACATCTAAAGATAATACTAAAGATTTAATTGAGATATTGGCTAAATATTTAACTAGTAGTTAGTCAAATATCTACCTATTATAAATGGTTATAAAATGTTTAGAGTGTAACTACAAATGTGGAAACATTGCTTGTTTAAAATATTATTACGAATCATGTCATAAAGATAAAATTGATAAATGTATATGTGGTAATATAAAAATAAGTGCTATTTGTGCTAATGATTTTTCTCCATGGGGTTGTTCTTTAAAAAATGAATCTAGCTCTAGTTCTGGTTCTGGTTCTAGCTCAAGTTCTAGCTCTAGCTCTAACTCTAGTTCTGATTCTGGTTCTAGCTCTAGTTCTGGTTCTGGTTCTGATTCTAGTTATAACACCAGTTCTAACTCAGACCCTAACCCTAACTATAACTCAGTCCCTAACCTTAACCCTAACCCTAATCCTAACCCTAACCCTAATCCTAACCCTAACTATAACTCAGAAGTATTAATCAGTGAAAGGGACGAAGTCCTTGGTACCCCAACTGCCCCGCAGATCAGAAATTGTAATAAATGTAATTATATAAAACCACTAACTGATTTTGATGAGAGTAAGTATACATGTAGAAGTTGTACTTCAGCTAAAGTTAATTGTCCATATTGTGCTTCTATTGTGAGATATGATGGGATACGAGCCCATGTAAAGAAACAGCATCCAGGTGTAGAATTAACTAAAGGATTTAGTAGAAAGCTAACTGAAAAACAAAGTTCTAGAACTGAAAGTACTTTAGCAATTAGACAAAATGAAGAAGACTGCTCATGTAAATATTATGATTTTGTATTATTTCTTATTAATAATGGAATAAATATAGAAAAAGTAAAAGAAAATATAAATTTATTGAAAAGTATAGATAATTTGAAATAAAAGTATAAAAAATATAAAAAAAAGGGAATCACTCCTTAAAAGTGAAAAGAGCGATATTCTCTACTGGGGGATCATTCCGAATAAGAGTGAATCGCTCTTAAAGAGTGAAATGTAAATTTTGCTTTAATTTTTTAATTTTTTAACCTTATTTTTAATTTAAATTAATTTCTGATTAATTATTGATCCAATATAGAGAGAATATAGAGAGAATATTCAAGAAGACATTGAAAAAAAACACTTATCACTGTGTTTCCACCGATCTCAGTGTTTTTGACTGCATACCCATCACAGTGTGTCCCATATACAGTCTCACAGCAGGGATAATCTGCGAAGCAGTTTCACTGATCCTTTTTAAGAACTGTGAATTTGGTTTTTTTTTGTTTTTTTTTATCTCACTTAGTTTCATAGTTTTTTTTTCATCAGAATCCTGAAAGGCGGCATCGCCTATCGGGGGACGTTCACTGGAGTCAGTGAGGAAGGAACCCCAAACCTTCCGTTTGCTAAAGCAACTTAACTAGACTCGATGATTTAACCACTACGCCAAGTGAGACAGGAAGTTTTAGTTTAAGATTGGTTAAATATTGATTAGGGGAATATATGAAAAATTTAATTATTTTAATATTTTCATTTTTTGTTCAAGTTTTTTTCGCAATTTGGTTTTACGTGCTTCGTAGTTTTATACTAGTACTGGGATACGTCCACCGGAGTCGGTGGGGATAGAACCCGAACTATCCGTCTGATAATGGTTAATTACCAGCTTAACTCTGTACTAGTGGTTTGCACTAAGTGAGACAAGAATTGATAGTTTTTAATTGTATAAGAAGTGAATATAGAGTGAATATACAGTAGTAGATAAAACAGGGAAACCAGCAAGCAGTAAAATTTGTTCCATTCGACGTGCGCGATTAGCGTTAGGAGAAAAGGAACAAATTTTGCTGGTGGCTGGTTTCCCTGTTTTATCTACTACTCAGGAACCCCTGTTTTATCCACTACTTCTGGGTATGTGAGTTCAAATCGGATATAGTGTTCTAAGTTAGATATAGATATGACCATAAAGCTCACTGTATAAACGGATCCAGCGCTTCGCTTTGTGTCAAAAGCGCAAATAAGACTGAAAAGTGCTTCAGTTATCATGCATTCAATTTGAAAAGTTCAACGCCAGTTCATCTCTTTTCAAGCAATTTTTAAACGCGTACATTGGATTAATAAATAAAATTTACGGGTTTTTATTGCTCCAACCCTCAATGAGATTGGGGTTGAGAACTTTGTAGTACGCCAACCCACTTTTTCAAACGCACATTTTGACCGATGATATTTTTTGCGGAGGAAATCAAAAGTTATTAAAAGTCAAAACATTAAAAAACACCGGATTGTTTGAAGGACTTCAATGACTTTCACGGTTTCCAAATATTTCACTTTTCAGGCCCTTGAAAATTGGAAACGCTATTAGAAACTAAGATTAGTAAGAAGTTATGGAAAATATTTCTAGATATACAATATTTCAAAATTATAAGAAAATTGGATCCTAAAGGCGATCAAACAGCAGAAAAACAAAAAAAACTGATTCAGGAAGTAACACAAATAGAACATAAATAAAAAAATATTTGAATGAGAAATAAAAATGGAATTATTTTTTCGAGTTTTGTTTTTACATATATTCATTCGAAAACGCCTTCCTGCTGCATTATGTCTCATCTCATCAGAAAACGTATACGCTATTTCAAATCTGAAAGGATGTGGTTTTAAGAATTTTTCAATGAAAATTTTATAACAATTTTGGAGAGATTGACAAATCTTTTATTTCCAGGTAAAATATATTCCTGTTTTTTTTTCAAAATACAGCTGCCGGATGGGTTTGGTTTTTGTTTCATTCTTGTGGAAGAATATCATTGTGTAATCGACTTTCGAGGAGCAATTAATGTTTCGACAAGACATTTTTTTCTACTGAATAAATTCTACTGAAAACATTCATCGAAGGAAGCTCTCAAAACATCTTTATATAGTTTTTTCTTGTCCGAAAAGAAACCTATGTTTTCCCAGCTAGTTAAATTAAGCCCGTCAGTTTTCGAGAAAGAAAAAATGTATTCCGTTTTGAAGGAAAATTGTTTTAAATCTGCTGCTTCGTATCTTAGCAAGACGAAAAAATTGTCCAAGAAAATAATTTGAAAAATTTTAATAATGGTCTGATATGACTTTTAAAGTTCATTAGATAAAATGTCAGTGAACTAACTTAGTGCACAAAAAAAGTTATTTGAATTTTCTGAAGTCATAAACTCTCAATCAAACATGACATGTTTTCTTTTAGGACAACAAAAATTGAATAGATTTTGGATTTATAACAGTCATAAGGTAAGAAATGTATGTGTTAAAATGTTAACAGTAGGAAAAACCATTTTGGGCACAACAAACAAGAATTTTTGTCGCGCCGTTCAATCTAACAACAACCTGGAGGTTACTGAAATATAGTTTTTATCTTGATGCTATCAATTTTTGGACATTTTTGGTGCCCAAATTTGTATAACGGTTATGTCGTCGTATTTCGGTCTCGTAGGGAAATAGTTAAATGAAATAAATCAGTTGCTATACTTTTGCTTACTGTCGAACAGAAATGTTTCACAAGCTCTGATATCTCACCCTGGTTCTCTCTCTCATGCCATAGGAGGCAATAGCTACTGGTTAGGGGTAAAGAAGTTTGCCTTATCTACTTTTTATATGTAGAATAAACTTAAAATTTACTCATTAACCAAAAAAAATGTTAAATGAGTCAAATGTTTATCAGTTAATTCTGATTTTATTGGATTATGTTCAGTGATAATTCAGTTTTTCATTGGCCCCGCAAATTTTATTCTGACCAAATATTTGTGTTTTTTTGTTAAACTACCACGAAGCAGAAGAATAAGGTGTTCAAAATTAAATTTAACAGAAAATAATTGTACCAAAACATTTAACGCAGAGGGTCAAAAATTGTAGAATTTGAAATGCTCATTTATCCAGAATTCAACATGATTTCATGATAAATCAAATAACTTATCATTCAAAACAATATGAAAGAAAAAACCAAGCAATGGTTTGGGTTACTCATGGCAAGAAAAAAAAATTGTTTACGATAGTGGGAGGTACATATGAACACTGAACACACCGACTAGACCGAAATGTTTAGTGTTTTGTGTACTGTAAATTTGGATAGCGTAACATCTAACCTGTGAGTCTGAGTTTTTGACGACCTGGTAGATATCATGTATAAGTGTCTGGAAAAGAGTAGCCACGTTGGTTGACTTCAGAGCACTAGAACACGAACATCACTGGTTGACACACAGTCTATTTCACTGCTGAATCTTAGAAAAAATTAACTTTTTCACCGCATTCACCGCTAAAAGCAGCCCGCGCTTTGAGCTGATTTTTCCCCAAACATTCATCGCAATTCGTACATTAATTTTTAGACATAACCTCAACCCGGGAACCAAATTTTAAATCCCAGACTGCTTGTAGACATGCTATACTTTTCCATTCTATGATAATGTCAAAAGACACACTGGCCGGTCCATCTTTCAGAGTAAAAATGTACTCTGATTTTAATCTCATTTTGCTCATTTCATGAGAATGGGGCATTATTTTTTATATTTAAATTAATCAGCTCAATTAAAATTCTGTTCTCATCCTGTTTCGGCATTACAACATTGAAACAATGAAATTATTAATTACGGCTCCTGTTCGAGGCATCAATCAGTTCTACTTGAGTTATGGAACTTAGATCGTCAATGGTTAGAATAAAAAGCCTCACATTTGATGGTGATTTGAGCAGGGTTGTTAATAAAGAAGAGGGTATAGGATATTAGGGGATCACTCGATTAGGCTAAGTAAATTTTTCAAGCCACAAGGCAATAACTGTCAACTATTTATAAAATCACAAAAATTTTAGGTGAGTTCAAAGGCAAATCATAGGAACAATTTTTATTATTCTAAGAATTGAATTAGGAAATTTCACACAGAATCACTGATTTCTTTTTTTTTTACATTAATGTAAACATGAAATCGGTGATTCAGTGTAAACTTTAATTATTCAATTTTTAGAATAATAATTGTTCCTAGTACTTAGAAATTTTTGCTGCTTGATAAGCACAAAACTGATGTATACAATTTCAGTCATTTCAACCAAACTTGCTTTTATTTGTTTCCCTCAAATTTATAAGAAACAAGGCGGCTCGGTAATGTGCAATGGCACATAAGGTTCCGACCCCGCCCATCCACAATTTTGGCATAATTGTCTACCAAATGAGGAACAGATAGAAAAACCCGAAAATTATTTTTTGCGAATCCCAAAAAAGCCCAAGTCTTTTGTATGAACGATAAGATAACCTCCAAAACAAATAACTCAGTGGAGTAAAAATTGATGCATTAGATTGCTGTAATATGTCAATAATAAGAAAGCGAGTCAAAACGAACAGCAAAATCAAACAACAACAACAACAAACATTAATTACATCAAAAAATTTTTGTCCCTCTTAAAAACTAAATTTAATAACAAAGTCAACATACCGTCAGATAAACCTGAAACTAAACAAAAATAACTTATAAATCACCAGAAAACATATGCGACCAGTCCATAAAAAGGTTTGGTAACAATTATACAAAAAAGAACAAAAACAGTAAAGTAAAAAAAATTAACTTATTTTTTTAAACAATTAACTTCAAAGTAATAAATACCATTAGGAATAAATTAATATTACCACAAATTTGCGATTACCACTGCTTCTATAGAAGGGCATTAGGACCTGACCTTATTCATTTTTTAGAGCGGCTAAAAAGAACAACAAAGAACAAACAAAATTTCAATTGAAACTTGCCAGAAAACGCTGTCAAAACCGTCAAGCCAAATTTTGGCACTCAAAATATATTTGATTGCGCCTTCTTCAAACAGCTATAATGTAGTACGTGGCCATTCATTAGTAAGACTAGGTAACAAGTAGACAAAAAAGCGAAGTGCTAAAGTATGTAATACTTTTAATTTTTTTTTCGAAACAAAATTACATTCAATGTCATGAAAGGCATTAATTACAAAAAGAGCTATTGAAATATCGTCGTTTATTCATGAAAAAGAAACCCTCGAGACCTGTAATTATCCAGAATATTTCTTGCATCTACAAAAAGAACGTCAAATATGACAAAAATCAAATTAATTTACTTTTTTTTTGTGAAAAAGCGGTGTCGAAGCCAGTAAGGTCATAACAAAATCTTATAAAAAAAGATTTTGGGACACCAATCCCTTTTATTCCCTTGACACCCAAAATGTCATATTTGACCTGTAATCAACTAACGAGATTAGGTAACAAAAAGAAACATAAAAAGAACAAAATTGCGAAGTTAAAAAAGTTTTTGTTTTTAATTTTGGAAAACGATGGGTTTGAAAGTCATAAAAGCCATCAGCTATCTGCTAACATCAGAATATCGGTTTTTCTATTCTTCCATGAAAAGCCAATGAAAGCTATCACTATACAGGAAATTTCATACGACCGAAACAACAAAGTATAAATGACAGTTAAGACAAAATTAAAAAATTCAATTGATTTCTTCAAGAAAGAGGCGTCGAGGCCATTAAAACGATGATTTATATCTTTCAGGATTTTAATATGTTCAATTGTGCTTTAATTTGAATGCTAATAAGGTGACACGAGAACTGTCAATAATGTGATAAAGTGACAAAATTAGAAAACGTGAAAAACTGGCAAATATCAAAACAAACAAAAATCTAAAATCTTGTAGTATCAAAGCCAGAAAACAATAATTTCAGGCTTAAAACTGCAACTGAGAATAAATGTTAATTCAGTAGAAAGAAGAAGCAGTCTTTTTTGCTGACACTAAGCTGGAAGTTGAACAAATTAAGAAAAAAAAGAGGAAAAGTTAATTAAGCCATTATTTATTGAAAAGTCAAATATTTTTAAAAAAGAAACGACCATAAACTTTCAAGTGAAAAACTAAATTCATTAGCCTGGAGCTGTTTAGCAAGCAAATTGGTTGGACCTATCACTCCTGAGCTTTGATTTGATATGTTCTGTTCTTTATTATTAAAAAAAAAGTCTTTTTTTTTTTAAAAAAAAGACCGACTGATTACAACCCGATTTTTTTTGTATTGTAACAGTCCAAGAATGGCCCAAAACTACCCCTGTTAATACTTATTGTCCGTTAAGAACAATTGATTTTTCGAATGTTGTAGATATAGATAATTTCTGAGTTGAAACTCAAAATAAATTTTGCATTTTTGATAATCAACGAGTAAAGTTAGCAAAAAACGGCAAAGTTTTAACTACAAGGGACTCTCTGCGGACTCTGAAGTAGAAATAGCCCCCCTCTGAGTCTACAAAGATTGTATGAGTGTTGTTTGGGGGTGTACTGTAGGCAAATTTAACCAAAGTGGACTAAAGTAGCTTATTTCGTGCTGTTGTTGATGAAAAAGGCTAAATTTTGAAATGTTTATCCAGATTTTTTGACCAAAAAATTAAATCAAAACAATCAACAATGCTTGTTCGTCTTCAAAAATAAAATCAACGACACTATTCTTAAAAATTATAACAAATTTTAGCAAAATTGACGAAAATTTAGGCAAAAATTCCGGAAAATGTGAATAAAAACAACGTGAATTCACTCTTCTTTTCTCAGAATTTTAAGCCTCGATAACTCCCTGTAGAAAACGAATATTAAAAAAATCTTTTTAATTCCATATTCTACGCTGGACGAGCTTTCTAATGATACCAGTCTCAACTCTCTACGATGAATATATCGAGCGGCGAAAATTCACGGAACAAAAAAAAACCCAGTTGAGTATATAGTTCCTCCCCCCTCAAGAGGGTCGGAACAATTAAATTTAAAACTTTAAAATAAAAATTTAAAAAACTTTTTTTTTCTTCGAGAAATATTTCCAAACACCCTATTTCCTTTAGTAATGAAATACGAACTTAACTAATTGAGTTTTTAAAGGGAGCAAATATTTATTTCATCCAGAAAAATTGCAATTTTATAAAAGAGATGACTTATACTATGCTAACAGCTCAAATATGTGCACGAATTCAAGCGTACATGCTGGCTTTAATTATATTATCTGCAAAAACGAATAAATATTTTTCACTACGTTATAACTTTGGTTTTAAATCTGAGTCAGATTACTGCATTACATTAACGTGCGATACTGAACGCTTTATAATTTATATAAAATTCAATTCTTTTTTATCTATTTTCATTTTTAGATCTTTTCTATGGTTCCATACACATTCGAGTTTTAAGGGAAATTTGATATCGCCGTTTTATGGATCTAACAACAATCAGATTGCAACGAATTTTTCGCTCTTTTAGAACACAAATGAACAAAATAGTCGGCTTCATTTTCTTATTTTGTGCCTTGGTTTCTCTTCTCCCTCTTAATTTATCCTACCACAACTCAAAATTAAGTCACACAACACAAAAAATTGGTCAGAAACAAGTACAGAAAAAACAGCAAATTTATCAGGACAAACAGGAACATCAGGACCAACAAAAAGAAAATCACCCAAATGAGTCAGCAAAAATTGGAAAAAGGCACGAAAAATATTTGATTCCATGGGACGGTGTTCTCCTGAAAGAAGACTTACTTGGAATGGAATGTAATTACAGTTTAAACATGTCATTGTGGAACAAACAAGGAATGACTTTATACTCTTTTCCATATCAGGGCTGAATGGAAAATGCCACCATCGATATATCTACATTCAACTGGGTCAGCTGAAATTAGGTACTGCCTTATTAAATAATTGAGTAATTCAAGATATTAAACCGTAATTGGATATAATACCCAATGCCAAAAATACCTATGCAACCAAATAATCAAAATGTACCCAATAGATTACCCGTTGTCCAGAATTTTAGCCGACCTAAAAATTAACCGAAAAAGACAATAAAAGAAGGAACATTAGAATAATTAATTGCTGAGATACTATGTAAGCAAACAAAAGCGGAACGCGTAATTCTCTAACTCGCTAACACATGAAATTAACGCATTTGGCCACGCCTCAGCGGGCTATGGGACGTGACATACATCTATTACTACTGAACAAAATATCACGACCGAATGAGTTATTCTCGCAATAAAATTCGTGCAATCAAATCTGATTGGTTGATGT
>NC_134471.1:45038512-45079402 GCF_964194025.1 Convolutriloba macropyga
CTTTTGCCCCTTGAGTTTTTCGTTTTTGCGTTTATTCACAGTTTTAAGCAGCTCAGCTCATGCGGCGGCCGTTCACTACTGAAAGTCAAATGAAAAGTGCGCCAAAATGGTGTAATTTTTTTTCACTTTAAATTTTTTAGTGACTATAGTGGGATATAATAACCTTTAATGACGTCATTTATAACCCCATACTGATTTTAGTTACCCCCCTCCCACCGACTGAAGCTGGCTGCAATAGTTTAGAGCTCCCACTAGTCGTTCGGAAGCAATTCTTCCGACGTTAGTCGGTTATTTTTAGAAAATTATTTTGGAACTGCTGGTAATAAGTATTCAAGGTAGAAAAAATTGAAATTTTACTTTGTTTCCCCTCCTTATTGAAATTTAAGACAACCCCCACACCTGCATAAGGACCCCCTTACTCTGCACACGCTGCCTAACCCCACCCCCAAGCTACCTACCTAAATATCTCCATCCTACGTCCCCCCCCCCCCAAAAAAAAAACTTACGTAGAATGTGTAGTTATTAATAGCCGCCCTCATCTTCTCAGCCGGCTATTATAGCGCTCCTATTTTTTTTACTTCATCGAACTTTTTTTCGCTTTACCATTTTGCCGCTTTTTCGACATTTTGCGTGAAATCTTTTGACTTCTCTAGGCTAGTTTCTCTCTTCTCTCATTCTGCTAAAAGTGAATTTGAACATCAGTTGCTCAGCAAAGCAATTCAAAATGAACAGAGTCAGTATAAAAAATTGAAGTCAGAAATAGAAACCGGATAAACCCATAAAGTCCAATTTTAGATGCCTGCTATTTGAACGTCGTTCCTATAAGTCTTAGTTACCATCTCTTATGCTTATTGGTATTTTTAGCAGCCCCTGTAGCCTCTCTCTAAGAAACAGAAGTATGTTCAACTACGAAATGCCATCAAAATAAATCGCGGACTTAAAAAAATTCTTTTGTACAAAAATCTTTTTTTTTTCAATATCTTCTATTCGTTCAATCCCAATCATGCTTATTGGAATCAACGGCGGCTATTTTCCGGCAATCTGCCGGGTATGTTTGCTTCTTTTTCTTTGATATTTCTTATTTAGGCCAGGAAGGTTATTTTGATTGTATCTTTGAGTCGGTTCAGGTGTTCTACGGGCTGTTTTTTGCTGAAGGAAATCTGTTCTTGACTTGAATTTTGACTTTTCTTTTGTAACGTTTAGGTCTGTTTTTGAAGGTTTAAATCTGTTGCCGAGCATTGAACTTAACAATTGCTTAGTTTATAACGTATAGTAATTGAAAACTGCTTGTAGTGGTCATGTTGAAAAGGACTTTTGGATGATCCCATATAAATCCCTCAAACTACACACCAACCACATACCTGTCAAACCCCCTGCCTACCTCGCTCACCACCACCTACCTGCCGATGTTGACAGCTGATTGTACATAGCCCGTGTAGCGTAGTGTTTTATGTCACCAACTCTCGTCGAAGACATTTACTGGTTTGAACCCCTCCCCAGTCAACGTTTTGCACCATAAAAGTCTCTCTAGCCCTTCTAAATTGTTTGCCTCGCCAGTCGTTGGAGAACAATTCGTCCGATGTTAGTCGGTTTCTTTTTTGTTTAAATCCTATGAGTGGCATATGACAAACCCTCATTAGATCATTTGAATCACTTACAAAATTATAACCGCGCCCTCTTCACAGACGCAAGCTACACCCCGCCGCCTGTAAGAGGAATTCGATCGACTGTAGTTGACTTCGGACTTGTTCTTGTCTGAGTTGAAGCTATGCACATCGTTGCAAGTATTTGTTTCGCAATATCTTTAGATGTAGCTGTGCAAAGGGTACTGATTGTATATTATGACTGTTTCTTGGATATGAGCGGTTTACTACGCGCCTATTTTGAGCGTTATTTTTACATTAATCTTATTCACGTTTAGAGTCTTAAAAGTATGAAGGTAATTGATTAGTGGAGCAAATCCTAGATGTGCTGAAATTGTAGTTCCTTGGAAATATGTTGCTTGCCCTTTCTGCCTTGATGAGCCATGCAGAAAATTAAAGTTATTCCTTGAAATCCGTATTCATCCTGACCTGCGAATCGGAATTTGGAACCCAATTGGGTGGCTCAAATTTGAACCCGTATTAGGAATGCGGAATCGTTCCTTAACAAATTTTTTGCGCAATTTGCCATTATGCCATATTTGAATCAATTCTGCGATATTTTTAGATGGAGCTAATAATCGAGCTGATAAAATTGGTAACCATCTCATTTCAATAAGACATACTTCTTTTTGTCGGAGTCATTTTTTTCCTAAGCTTCGACCGTGACTTAATTGGACGCTACTTGACATGTCTAATTAAGCAATGAAGAAATTCATACGTGCTTGGTGTTGCAGAGAGCTAAGAACGGGCAACTGTCGAGTTGTGATTCAACAGTTTAAGTGATTAGCAACCAGACTATTTTTAAGCCAAAATGATTCGAAAATGAGGCTGCAAAACCTGCATACGATGTCAATGACATACTTACTTTTAGAAAACCCTAAAACTCATAGTCAAATTCATACATAATTATTTGTCCGTTAGAATTAACGATTGTCCAGTTTCTTCGGTCATTTAGACGAAGAAAGAAACACTGAATTGCCGATAAGAAAGTCTTAGCAATAATCCCAGACGGTATTTTTAATAAAGCGCAAATGTTTAAGATAGAGTATAGCGCAATCACACATTGTTAATTTTAACGAGAGAATGCAGAAAGATTACCATTACGCTAATTAACATCGATGGATTTTTTAAAGTGAGGTATGAGAAATCATGAAAACTCAAGTCACCGTGACTTGGTCTGAGTGTTCTTTGGTTAGTATTTTTGTTTTGTGATATAATTGATCTCGTTACAAGCAGGTTAAACAAGCGCATTACAAAGATAGTTTCCCTGCACAAGCTGTCAACGATATCTCAGCCTACACGCGCATCGAGTCTTGTCAAAACATCTCACAGAACAGTCCCAAATATCAAAATACACCAAAAAATTATCCGTAGAAATTGTTAAATATACCAGACAATTATATATTAGTTCACTGTAATCATCGCTTAAGATTAGCTATCATTTGTGGTCTTATTGGAGATATCTGTAATTGGTATCAGTTATATTAGCTCACCCAACATTAAGAGTACAATCGAGCGACCACAGCACGTTCGACTGCAATATTTGAAATATAACAATTAACGGGAAATTTGAGAAGAATAGTAGATTTCGTTCCGAATTGGGAAGTCGTATCAAATTACTTGAAAAAAAGAATTGAACTGTGAGCAGGCAAATGTAACCATTTTTTAAAGGCACCAAGATTTAAAAATCCTGTGTCGAAATTGACATCAATTACTAGTGGAAGAAATAATGTCGGTGCTTTTCGCCGCCGGGGAAAGTTTTGGTGCTTGGGACTTTCTGGTTTTGTATTATTTTGTCTGTTCAGCACGCTGCAATGATAAATATAGTTTGACATGAATACGAGAAAATATTGGTGTTACAGGAGCAAGAAACAAGGCAGTTGAGCTTGAGGATGTGAAATTCCACCAGTGTGTAAGACTGTCTCGCTTTGACAATGACAGAACCATCTCTTTTGTACCTCCAGATGGAGAATTCGAACTCATGTCTTACAGGCTAAACACACAGGTTGGCAATTGTGCTTTTTTAAAAAAAGAACTATGTTTGGCGAAGTTGTGATCGAATGATTCATATAGTTATTGACAATAGAGTATACAGCCATGACTCGAAAACTGCCATGTAACAAACTTTCAGGCTTTATTTCCATTATGCGCCTGCGCTAGGAAAAATATACAATACTACCACTAATAAAAAATTGTGTAATACAGAGAAGCTTACAACGTTACAAAAAGTTTTTATAAAGTTTTTATAGCTGCGAAGCTGTAAGCTGAGCGTAGCTATATTGCGGTGCTCTTGGTTTTTTACGACTCGAAGAGGAGTATTGGTTTTCTTGAGGTTTTTTTTACCGGAAGTACTATTCGTTCAGACGCTGTTTTGACCTAAAAGCGAAAGTGAGAAAAATTGCCGCGTGAACTAATTTTTTCTGAGCGAGAGAAGTTTTTTGATCATGCGCTGCGTTTAGTGAATGACTTTTTGACTTTGAAAAGTAATTTTTGACTGAATGGCACATATAGATAACCGTTTTTAGCCGTTTTTTCGTCTAAGTGGCCCATTTTTTGCTTGTAATTTGGTTTTTGTAGAAATGATTTTTATTCGATGCTATATTGAAATGTAAACCTTGGAAATTAATAGCACAGTGTTTTGCAGAGCCTGAAAACGCGTTTCAAGTTCAAAATTGGCATAACTTTCTTTATTTTTTAATTAATTTTTGGCTTTTTTCCTATTATTTTCTTCAGTTTTGGATCTTTTAGCCGTCTTTTTGTCAAAAATCAGTCAATATGACAACTTCCCGTTGACAATTCATATACTCGATGCCTCTTTTTACCTCGATGTAATTTTGTTTTATAAAATTGTACATATGCTAATCCGATTTTACTATTACTATAATTACTAGAAATATTCTTTTTGTGCAACATGAGGGGCTTTAATTTCGTTTCAATAAAAACGTCAATAATTTTTTAGCGTTAAATTTTTGAAAATTAGTTTTTGAAAATTTTTTTTATAAATGCAGTCCTAAAAATTTTCTGACCTTTTTTTTGCAAAATATTGCAATGTTTCGTATGTTTGATTTCTGCTTTTTCTTTTTTTGATCTCTTCAGGAGGATAGATTTTTGTCTCCGATGTATCGTTGTATTTTTTATGTCTTGAATGCTGAAAAATGAAATGGTGTTAGTTTTTCTTTTTTTAAATTTGATTTTTAAAATTTCAAAACTTTTAAACTTTGATTTGAACATTCAAAAATCAAGAATTAGTCTTTGTTACGGTGTTCCTTACATTGTATCCATATTGTTCACATTCTAGCTCTGTCCTGGCACCTACATTTATACTGGTTTTATTTTTTTTTTCATTTATTAACAAATTGAATGATTTCGGCTTTTTCTTAGATTTTCATTTCTTTGGGTTGCAATTGATTTCATTCAACATAAGGCAGTACTAAGAGTTTACTAGAAAGCCCGTTCCAGAAAAGCTACTTGTTACTTTTTATTGTATTTTTTCCGACCTTGGTATTGTTCTTAAACATTTTTTTGCCTTTAAATATTACTCGGTTGCTTTTCTATGATTATTATAATTTTTGAATTAGTTTGAAATGATGTTGTCTAGCATATATACAAGAAGAAAAAAGTGTATGTTGTTTTTGTCTTAATTGTGGTGATGAGAAATCTAACTGTAGTAGTTTTCTGATTCTTAACTTTGAGCATTATTTTTTGAAAAATTTAATTTGGTTTCTAAGTTATTATTTTCTACCGTTTGCTTTAGCGATCTTTTTGAGATTAGAATCATGAATTATTTGAGGGCAGTTGATAGACCTGTCAGCTTTTTGAGACTATCAGTGTTTTGACTATCCTAATTATTTTGCACTTATCCTTACCAAACATTTTCAATAATAAATATTTTTGCGGCATTTTGTTTCTCTTGGTGACAGTAGTTTAAATTTCACCAATTTTTAGATCAGACCGGGGGGTAATGAGGGTATGGTTTATTAAAAAAGGTAATGGCTTCAGCTGCAATTAGGGTTTTGTCAAGTTTTTACGCTTCGAGTCGCTTCCGGAATTCTTCCGGCTATGTTTTTTTGTTTCGTCGTCTGACGCTTCATTTTCGTTTTACATTTGTTCTAGAACATTCTGTCTCGTCACTGCTTAAATGGCTTTTTCGCGCTTGATTTCACGCTTTCTGCGTGACCTAAATAGGGGTTATTCAGAAACAATAGGGGTGAATCTGTTCCTAAAACAAAGTTGATTGTAAGAAAACAGATTGTATGGTCCGACAGCCGAGTGGTTAAGGCGACTGGCTGTTAATCCGGAGATCGCCGGTTCGAGACGCGACAGGGAAACTTTTTTGCACCCAAAAACAACCTCCTTTGAAATAAACTTGTAAGTTTTATAGGCGGCGGCGATAACTATTATCAACTCACTTCTGTATCTTTTTCCATCTGTATTTTACGGCACGCAAGTCTATTTCGCAGCTATTCCGGCAATCTGCCGGCTATGTTTGAACTTTCAAAATACGGCCATTATCCCTAACCCTGATAGAAGTTACTTAATGGTCAATGAGAATCATGTTGATGAATCATGTTGATACAGGAAAACGTAGGTGGCTTTCATAAGTTAGAAGTTGACAAGATAGTATTCATCTTTTTGTGATGCATCAAAATGCTACCCCCATGGTGCTTGTTCTATTGTCACGAAATCATTTCGAGCTCAGTGGAAGTTTTTGATGAGAGACGTTTTTTGAAGCACTAAATCAAGAACTGACAACATGGACAATCTGCAGCGTAATTGGGATCTTTTCAACAATTGCCCCCCCCCTTGGTACCTAGAAGAGAATCGCCACCCCTTTTGTGCTATACTTTACCACAATATTAGTTGGCCTACAGTTTAGATAGCCGAATATCAGTTTAAGCGCAATTGTGGACCGCTGTTCACGGCCATGCCTCTCACGCGCTGTGGGATGTAATCCGGAAATCGCGGGTCGGTTATCGCCCGCGCCCACCGACCCGCCAGTCGGAAATTCTTTTCGCTTTGTATTCCAATTCGGCTGATTGTCCTAGCATGGCGCATTTTATTCTATCCAATATAACACAGTATGAGCATACACGGAAAGTTTAGTCGTCTCTGATTGGTTAATAAATCGCTCGCTTAAATTCTATTCAAGAATAGGCCCCCCTTTTGCAAAGGGGGGGGCAATTGTTGAAAAGATCCCGTAATTGTTCAGCATAGTAACACAGCGTGGTTTACGAAGTACATTTGAACCACCTTTGAAATGAGCAGAAGAGTTCACTATCAGAAGCCAATTCCAGCCTGATATTTGAAGCCCTTCTCAGTTCAATGTCCAAGTGCATAAAGAACATGTTTGCACAAGTAAACATAACTTTGTTGTTTGTTCCAAAAATCAAGCACAGCTACTGGAACGTGTCTAAGCAAGAATTAATAATTAATAATAATAATTGTGGTTTCTGCGTAATCGCAGCGGAACAGCATTAGGCCTACAGTAGCCTGTTTTCAGCTGCCCTTTTTCTTATTATTCCCACATTTCAGACTGTTCTTTTTATGAGCAGCATTGCTCTTTTTTGGTGACTTTTTTCACTTTTTTTGCGTCTGAAACTTTCACGTGGTACCATCATTGCAGCCAACATTGGTCAGGCTATGGTCAATCTGAAGCTATGGTTAAGTAAGAGCTCATCCTCACACAGACAGCTTCACGGAGGCAGGGGATTGAACTCTCCATCATTGGCGTGTGAACCACACACCTTACCTCTCGGCTATCAAGCCACTAAATTCCAGGACTCAATGTCACTGCGTTATGGTTTACCACCCGTGAATTTTCCCTCAAAATATGACGGAAGTGCCGATGAATTTGATGATCCGCACTCGCTCATGTATAGGATGGAAGACTCAACTTTTTAGTCTCGCTTTGCACTTTGCCCAAAAGAGCCGCTTATTTGCACTCGAAATCAACGATGGGAATTAATTTCCGTGGGGATTTCGTTCCTAGAGCCGTCCGTTAAAATTCGATTGGGTAATCCCTCTTTATGTTGTGTTTTTTCCAATTTTAATTAATTGGGAAAATTAAATAAGTGGTGGGTTGAATAAAAGCTTTGAACCCGAATTTTACTCTCAAGATTATTGGCCTAAACTCACAATAATATTAGCGAAAGCAGCCTTTTTATGATCTCCGATTATTCTTCAAGCATAAGTGAACTTTTCAATGCCATAATAGCCTATTGTGTTGTTTTTTTACTAAGTGTAAGAGGGTTGTGGCATATTAGGTGTCGTGTGTTAGGTTAAAACAGTAATGCGTTTAGGTGAAACCTCTGATTTGGATCGAGTCTGTGATTGAGCGACACAGCCACAGTCGAGTGGAGTACATGATCAAAGCCAAGTCACAGTTTAAGAGACGATCCACTGCCAATCATGTTGAGATTGTGGTTCCAGTGCCGAGTGACGCAGACTCCCCCAAGTTCAAGACTTCAGTGGGAAGTGTCAAGTACATCCCGGAGGACAGCACTGTCGTGTGGTACATTAAGAGCTTCCCAGGTGGAAAAGAGTTTCTCATGAGGGCACACTTTAATCTCCCAAGCGTGGAGGCGGAAGAAGACGAAGGTAACTTAATTTAACGATAGTTAATGTTTGCCAATAGAAACGTGTCTTGTGAACAATTTTGCTCTCAGAAAGCGCGGCTGAATAAACGCGCGGTTGGTTTTGCGCAAAAATAGTTCACATAGTTTAATCTTTCTTTACATAGTTCGAGCACAAGTTTGATCTTTTCTACAAGAAACTGAAGCTTCATGAAGGAGAAACGTTGCAAATTTCGGTCATCTTCAAACCTGGTCAATGATATCAATCAATTAACAAAAACGACAATCGTTTGCTACCTGATCGGAGTCTGGGAAATTCAACCGGTTTCCAACAGCACAAGCATGCAATTTAGTAGTCAGTTGCAGTTGTGGCTAACAATCAATTTTTTATGTCTGAAGTATTTTTGTCTGTTACGGCGCAACTTCTGTTGGTTGCACCGTAATGATTTTTAACCGGGATTTATTGTTTCACGTGGCATAGTTTTAGTATTGAAGGATAATCCGTTTTCAGGGCGGCCACCGATCCACGTGAAATTCGAGATCCCATACTTCACTACATCGGGTATCCAGGTGAGGTACCTGAAAATTATCGAGAAGAGTGGATACCAGGCACTACCATGGGTCAGATACATCACGCAGAACGGAGGTACGAGCTTTACAGTTTAAGAAGTGTAATTAAATGATATTGGAGATATCCTATCAATTTTTGAGACGCCATGTGCGTAAGTACAAAGCCGTACTAAACAACGCTGACAAAAAGTTTTTCCAGTTCTGAGTTTTTTAACCACTTCATATTTGACTCGTAAACTGTTAATAACCGCCGTCAGCCTCTCAACGGCTCTTGTTTAGACGCTCTCCTTCTTTTTCGACTCGAAGAAGAGTAATGGAAAAGTGTCTTTTTTCAAGCAATTTTATTGAAGTTAATTTTGAAGCAGGAAATGGAGCGCTCTAAAAGTTAATTGGAGTGGTTTGGTTGTTGTACAAAATTGAAGAGTGGGGCGTAAAGTGAGTGTTTTTCTCCATATTGCTGTTTTCGAAAGTTCCGGTGTTGAAAAATTCCTGATCGAGCAAACATTTTTTCACGTGTGGCTGAATAAAGCATGTTTAAAGAAAAAAGTTGTCTTTTATTATTGCGGCTATTATTGGGGACATCGTGGTTTTTGAACAATTCAAAGAAATGGAATTATATTGGGCGCTGTCTCTTTTTTAAGATCTTTTCACACATTTTCATGAATTTTGAAGTCAGATTGAAGCGATGATTTTGGTCACGCCGAAACAGGAAGTGGAGCAAAAAGCGAGTAGTTTTGCGGCGTAATTTTTTCCTTTCTAGTTGTTAAGTAGAGCGAGAAAACGGTGTATGAACAACAATTCGCTTTCTCGCGTGTGGTTTGTTCAAATGCGGCATTTTTGATTTTTAAAATATAAAATAGAATTTTTGTCAAATGGTTTTTCCCAATCCAGTCATTGTCCATTCTTGTTTTGTTTAGTCAATGTGATTTCTATGAATTGTCGGACAGGACTTGTCCTGCTATGTTTTTTAATTCGCCGTCTCCATTTATGATTCTTGCGACCATCTACTTCTTCATATTTGAGTGACTTCTACTGCCTTGCAGTTAAAGTTTGTGCGTGACGTCATTTGTTCTGCTTTTAGTTCAATTGCGTGACTTACCTCACTCAAATAAATGACTTCTGAACTCACTTAATTAACTTAATGAATTTTATGAACATTTACTAGTTAAAGCTCAATAGTGTGCATCTAAGTAGTGCCAAACGTATATGCCCGATTTCTTGTACTAGAGTCTTGAGTTTTTGATTTGGAATATTAATTTCGAAAAAGATATATTAGGGCTTTTTCTTTATAGAGCGTATGTGTCTCATAGAAGTGACAGTCCGAATCTAACCCAAAAAGTCTAGTGGTCTATTAAAGGACTGGTCAATCTGTCTATCTTATTACTTTAGTTGTTTCAATTCCATGAAAGGCCACAAGCGTCTATCGCGGCTATTTTGCGACAATCTGCGGCTATGTTTGAAATGTTTGGTTATAATATTGCATTAATTTAGTCTTATTTTGATAGTAGTTTGAAGTTGTTTCTAATGTTTTTCTTTTGCATATTTGGAGGATTTGCACTTCATTTGCTGATTTTCCGGTCAATTTTAGCCATTTTTGCCTTGTTTTGTTTTATTGCTTTTAGTGCAATTTTAAAAGATGCTTATTGCTTGAGGAGTTTTCAGATGTCAAATGATTACAGTTTGGTTGGTATCAGACGTTTTTCTGCAAAAAATTTTTTTGTAGTTTTTCGTTTTTATTCTATAATGTGAGAAAAATGTGTCAACCTATTACACTTCGCCTATTGTTTTGCGGGTAATTTATTACTCTTATTTGACTAAAGGAGCTTTTCTTTGACTTTGTGACCTTGTAGTATAAAAAATATAGCATTAGTTTTTTTAGTTTGATTCAAAATCTTTTGAAAGAGCTTATTTTAATTCTGCTTGAATTGATTTAAATAGTTTTTGCTGTTTTTATGAGTTTAAGCAGGTACTAGTTTTCTTGACAGAGTAGCTTTTTCTGGCAGAGATGGCTTTTCGAGCTCTTTCCGGAGTTCTTTTCGCGCTATTTCCCGAGTTCTTTTGTAATCTTAGACAATTTTCTCTGCCTTTTCGGAACCTTATCGACCTTCTACATAATTGTCCTAAATTGCGGCTTCAGCTTTTGGCCGTTGTTTTCGTTGACTTCGATACTTTTTAGAGGTTTTTGGCGAATTTTTGAGTCCTGTCTTCTTTTGTTGTGTTTTGTCCCTTTTTCACCTGACAACTGATAATGGTTTTTAATAGCCGCCTCATCTTCTCAGCCGGCTATTATAGCGCTCCTATTTTTTTTTTTTTTACTTCGTCGAATAAAAAAATTTTTCGCTTTACCTCATTTTGCCGCTTTTTCAACATTTTGCGTGATATCTTTTTGACTTCTCTAGACTAGTTTCTCTCTTCTCTCATTCTGCTAAAAGTGATTTTGAACATCAGTTGCTCAGCAAAGCAATTCAAAATTAACAGAGTCAGTATAAAAATTGAAGTCAGAAGTAGAAACGGGATAAACCCATAAAGCCCAATTTTAGATGCCCGCTATTTGAACGTCGTTCCTATAAGTCTTAGTTACCATCTCTAATGCTTATTGGTATTGATAGTAGCTCCTGTAGCCTCTCTCTAAGAAACAGAAGTACGTTATCTTCAACTACGAAATGCCATCAAAATAAATCGCACTTAAAAAAATGTTTTTGTACAAAATTCTTTTTTTTTTCAATATCTTCTATTCTTTCAATCCCAATCATGCTTATTGGAATCAACGGCGGCTATTTTCCGGCAATCTGCCGGGTATGTTTATGACTTTTAAACCAAAAGTTCTATTGGAGCGCGTGAAAAATTTTGCAGTGGTTTGGTTGCTGAATAAAATTGAAAAATAGGGGCGAAAATTGAGTTGTTTTTTGTTCATACCAATTTTTTCGAGAGCTAGAAATTAAAGTGTTAGGAAAGTTTTTTGATCGAGCGAAATTTTTCGTTAATTTGCGGCTAGATCAAGCATATATTAAAAGTTGTCTTGTTAACATTTTTAGGTATTAGTTTTAGTTTTGCTTTGATATTAGCTTGAAGATTTCTTGTGATTAATCTGAATTTTTACCAAGATACCAAGTGACAACAGATTTGTTGGAATCAAACTGTTTTTTTTTTGCTGCGAAAAATGAGAAATTCTTAACTGTTTTTCTTGATTTTTTACAGTTTCTTTTGTAATCTTAGACAAATTGCTCAGCCTATTATGACTTGCCTAGTCTTTTGCGAGCATTTCAGTACTCTTATTGCCTAAAAGAGATTTTCTTTGGCTTTTGTGACCTTGTAATATAAAAAATTAGCATTAAGTTTTAGTTTTGGTTCAAATTCTTTTAAAAGAGCTTATTTCTGCTCGAATTGATTTGAAGATTTTTGCAGTTATTATGAGGAGTTTAAGAAGTTACTAGCTTTTGTGAAGGGATAGATTTTTCTGCCAGAGATGGCTTTTCAAGTCGTTTCCGGAGTTCTTACGGCTGCCAGCGTGGGACAGTTTGACTTTGCAAATTATTACAATTTTTTGAAAACACGATAATGCAGTAGTTCTGGAAGCAGGCAGATTTTAAGACTAGTGTGCAGTTGCTGTTTAATTTTCTGATTTAGCAGGAGCTTGTATAGTTTCAACTATGGAACTTAGGACAGCGCAAGTTAAGGATTGCTTCGATGAGAAGTTTAATAACTTCTGTACATTGTTTAGCATTTGATTAGGTTGAGCATCATCTGTGAGCGCATATTAGACATTTTCTTTGATAAGTTCTATCATCGTTTTAACCCGAATTGAGAACGGGAGAAGTTTTAGCTGTTTTTGTAATCATGATTTGTTGATCCTGTTCCACTAACTAATTTTTTACTGATGCCGAAGCTATTGCTCTCTACTACTGATGTAATTTTTCCTCGAGCGCTGTGCTCATTTGTGCATTTTTTGCTCAGCATGAAAAAACCTTTTTGCGGTCCGATTCGAATCATTATCTGCGGAATCTTGATTGAGCGCGATTTTCTCTTTTTTTTGCCAAGTTTCCTATTTAGTTCCATGAAAAGCCGCTATTGGTTGTGGTCAGCAAACATTGGTCAAAGCTTAACAGTTTAACGAGTTGGGTACCTTTCACCGATCTTTTTGGATAAGGCTGTACTTTAAACTTATAGTTTGTGATTCTAAAATAAATGTAAATTTTAGCGATCTACAAGATATATTTCTTATTGAACGAGTGTACGGTCTAAGAGTGATGAAAAATTGTAGAGCCATGCAGTTCGTCGTCTCAAATGCTAAATCTCAATAATAATTTATCTGCCTCTGACGTTCTTTTCGACAACAAACTTTTTTGAAGTGAAGCAAATTGTTAATTCGCTCTCGAGTTCAGATTGTTCGAAATTTACGTATTACTAAATTTAGACATGAGATAACTATGACGTACTGATTTGCTTGCTCTCTCAACTCTCGTTCAGCTTAGTTAGCGAAGGAATTGAGAGAAAATTGAAAGGGAATTGTGAATTGTGAGGCTGTAGCGCTACTAGATAATACCCCCCCCCCCCCCCCGTGGAGAAATGCATTTGTTGTGGCGGTGCTAGCTTACTACTACATACAAGCTCTGTTCTTCTACGTGGTGTTTTAAAGCATACACGAAATTGTAGCAAGCAAGGAATTTTATATATATCGTACTATGCTTTCAGTTTTTCCTTATAATGTAGATTTTGCTCAAATTTCTGAAGTTTTTTCAGTAATTAAGACTCAGAGAGAGCAAAAATGAAATCAAAAGCTGAAAAACGAAAAATTCTGAAGTTTTTAAGAGTATACCATATTATAAATCTCGATAAAAATGTGGATTTAATAAGGAATATGTTGTAAATAGTTGGAGCTGTTCAGTTTGGCTCAGGGAAATGCTCTTGAATAGGGATCTGAAAAGCACTGAATCATACTTACCTGGCGTCGGCCGTCCCCCGATCAAGTAGAGGGGTGGCCCAGGGCGAGGCCTCCGCATTGCACTGCGCGGAGGTTGACCCCTGCGATTTCTCCAAAGCGAGAAACTCGGACGCACAATTTCTTCGTGTTGGGACTGCGTTCGCGCTTTCCCTTACAAGTTCCAATCATTCTGCATCTTTAAGTGGGCTGCCTAACCTGATGGTTGTACTTGGTCTCACTTGTCCTCAAGTATTTTTGTGCTAATTATTCAGCAATTTGATGGTGTTTGAACACGCCGTTTTTGCCATCTTGATTGGTTAAATTTTTCTCTAATATCTCTCATCTTGCGAGAGTTAATTTTAGATTCAGACTCTAAATCAGGCGCAGTCTCCTCGACGTTTGATTGAAGTTAATTTGGGGGGTTTTTTGCAACCAAAAACATTTGTTTTGCATATTTTTAGTTTAAAGGAAATAATATTGGTAGTATTTTCTTCTCACAGGATACTCCCTGGTTGCAACACCAGAAGCTAATCATGTTCTGTCAATTTTGCTAACATGTATTAGCAAATTCGAATCCACTTTTCGTAATCTACTTTTTAGATGCTCATTTTTGTTTGAATGTTTTAGATTATCAAGTTAGAACCAATTGACTAGACCAGAAGGCGGAGGAGGAGAGGAAGAAATTGAGACTAGCTGCTATGGGAATATCTCCTCCGCCTCTTAACAACAACAACAACACAAATATACATGCAACCGAAGGCTACAGCAGTGATACATTGGTGACCGGTTTAGAGGGACAGTCAATTGATAACAGTGAATATGATCACAAATCAGCCCAAGTAACAGTCAGGTCGGCAATCGCAGACCCCCTTTGTCAGATTGATACTTCGCCCATTTACCCCGTAGTTTAACTGTAGACAATATACCCCTCATCCAATGACAACTGAAAACTGTTTTGCTGTTGACTGCGGACAAGTAATCCCCCAACCCCCCCCCCCCCCCCCCCCCCCTACCTAACCTCCAGTCAGCATCAGAACTGATTCAGAACATTTTTTTAGAGTATCATCCACTTTCAGTACTGCCAAGTTAGATCTACCAATTTTTAAGTTCGAAATGCATAAATTTAACAGACTATTTTAGGCTTCTCCATCATTAAGATAAAACAAAAACATTAATGATTTTCGGGTCTCTGAAATGTGGAATTGAAATTCAAACGAATTTCAGTTTTTGGAAACTTCAGTTAGTTTTAATTAGATTTGGGGCTTTAACCGTGTCAACACTGTACAAAATAATACGAAAAAAATAAGGGTTTGGTCGAAACTTGGTTCGCTAAGTGTATTATTTAGATGTTGCCAGTTACTATTCGTTTTCCTATTATTTAAATGATATCACAAACCTGAAATTATATTTTGTGCTTTTGTTCTAAGAGGAGTATGAAAATCACTTTTTTAAAATAATATTAACTAGCAAAAGTTGTAGAAAGAACATGATGGTCATAATTGTTGAGTAATACTTCTCTTAGAGCTTTGTGGTTTAAATGTTTTAACTGTATATTGCGCCTGTGTTTCAGTGTTTAAATTGGGAACATTGTTTTGTATTATACATTGATAATTAATTTATGTAAATTGTTTTCTGAGAAATTTTCCTCAGCATTAATTGGTTTTGATAGAAAATTTAAACTTCTCGCATTATGTAACTTGAAGGTCGTTTTTTTTCAGGTTGTGATGTTTTGAGCGAGTTTTTGAAAAATTTGACATACAGACATCCTTTCATACAATTCAATTTATTTTAAACCCTTTCTCTCTGCACAAATCAATGGCTGCATCAATTGGTATGAAAATGGCAGATTTGGGTGCCAGTTCGCGTCGACAGAAGATCAGCTGGCTGCTTCTGGTAATCTACCTTGGAGCCACTTTCTGTTTCATCCACTATCTCTTCGACATAAGCGACCAGTACTCCCAGTTGGCCCTGGACCATGCAAAACACTTCCGCAAGAAGGACCGCCAGCTGTTGGGATTATACGATATGATTGCAGAGCATTTGTTCAACGTACCTTTCTCATGGTGGCTTGTGATCCTACTCGTGCCTTATATCTCCATTTTCCTTCTCTTGATTACATGCACTCGTGCTAACTGTGTTCTAATCGGCAATGGAGAAAACTCGGGTAAGTTATACGAAACCCCTTCAGGTAAGTTATACGAAACAGTATATTTCATCAAAATTACGACAGACTAAATGATATGTCATAGTTGTAGCACATCGACTTTTGGCCATGTTTTCTAGTTTTAATAATTAGAGATATAATCGTTTTGTTTAATAGCCGCCCTCATCTTCTCAGCCGGCTATTATTGCGCTCCTATTTCTTTACAATTCAAAGAATTTGAACTGTATTGGGGCGCTGTGTTTTTTTTTTCAAGATGTGTTCACACATTTTTCAACGACTTTGATCTTTCAAAACGGGATAAACAGGTAAAGCCCAGCGGGCATTAAGTTTCGTTAGAGGCCCAAAGAGGGCGTTAGTAGTCAAAGTGCTTAGAGTGGTACAGCTGCTGGGATGGCCTTAATTGAAGGTTAAAAGGTCGTTTTTAGGAGTTTTTGGGCTCAAAATGCTGCAATTTTTTATGTTTTTTTGTGTTTTTTTTAACTTTTTTGTTTGATTAGTCTTTAGTCTTAGGTTGAAGTTTTTAAAAGTTGAGGAAGCCCTTTTTCGAGACAAATTTACTTTTTATGACTATTTTATGAGCTATATGTTTTGGTATTACAAACACAAACACGCAAAATGATACTAATTTTTGCAATTTTTTTCAAGTTTTTTGAGTTTTTCCAGCTTCAGGGGCCAACTGATCTCCTTTGAGGATCGATAATAGGTCACTGCATAGTTTCTAGTTACAACGGATTGGTTTTCAACATTTTAATGTCTCAAATTTTAGCACATTTTTGATAAAATTTGCAATTTTTTTTAAGGTTTTCTCAAGTTTTTGGTCAGTTTTTCGTATTTGTCCATTCTCAAGTACCAAAAAACGTATTCCATGGTCTGATGAAAGTTACTGCTTGATTTTTGGTTTCAATGGATTTGTTTTCAACAATTTAACTTTTCGAATGTTAGAAATTTCTTGATAAAATTTGCAATTTTTTTAAGTTTTCCAAAACATTTGTCTTTTAGTCAGTTTTTTTCTCACCTCAGTAGCCAGCTAACCTCATCCAAGGTTTGATAGTATGTTATTAAGTAGTTGCTAGGGGGCAAGTAATGGTTTTCTACATATTATTTGAACGAATTTCTATTTTTTGAAAATTGAAATTTTTCTGAAAATTATTGCCTATCGGTCTTTGAGCCCATGAATTTTTGAAGGCTTGGAATTGGGTTACGGGATGGCGTGTAATAGCCTTTAGATACAAAGAAACGATTCTGAAGATTTTAATAGCACGATTTTCCGTAACGTTTCATTAAAATTTGCAATAGATTTTTTTTTTGAATTTTTCTGTCATTTTCGAGTTAATCGATCTTCAAGGGCCAATGAATTTCTTTCAGTTATTGCAGATTTAATACTGGACCGATTTCAGAAACAAAATTTGGTTTTGAACATATTTTTGAAATAGATATAATTAAAGAGATCAAATTTTGCCTTAGGGGTAAAAGCTTCTAGAGTTTTAGCAATTTTTTTCAGTTTTTTTGATTGTCTTTATTTCTCAGTTTTTTTGGAGATGATTTTGTTTCTGTTTTCGCTGGCATTGTTCACGTGATCTTCTGGTCAGGTAGAGAACGTCTAAGTTTTTCATTCAATTCTTTGAATTGTATTTCAGGACTTGTCCTGCTATGTTTTTTTTACTTCGTCGAAATTTTTTTCGCTTTACCATTTTGCCGCTTTTTCGACATTTTGCGTAAAATCTTTTTGACTTCTGTAGGCTAGTTTCTCTCTCTCATTCTGCTAAAAGTGAATTTGAACATCAGTTGCTCAGCAAAGCAATTCAAAATGAACAGAGTCAGCATAAAAAATTGAAGTCAGAAATAGAAACGGGATAAACCCAGAAAGCCCAATTTTAGATGCCCGCTATTTAAACGTCGTTCCTATAAGTCTTAGTTACCATCTCTTATGCTTATTGGTGTTGATAGTAGCCCCTGTAGCCTCTCTCTAAGAAACAGAAGTATGTTCAACTACGAAATGCCATCAAAATAAATCGGACTTAAAAATTTTTTTGTACAAAAAATTTTTTTTTCAATATCTTCTATTCGTTCAATCCCAATCATGCTTATTGGAATCAACGGCGGCTATTTTCCGGCAATCTGCCGGGTATGTTTAATAGTCCACACCAAAAGCGTTCCCCGTCAAATTTGTTTTATTGAACAGACAATTACAAGTACCAGATTTGGCGCTGATAAAGTAGGCCATGCTTTAATTTTATCTGTGATTGCTGTTTTTTCTTAGATTGGTATGAAATTGTGTGCTATTCTTAAAGAATAACAGCGTCCCTTCCTTATTCAGCAGGCTATTAATGATGGCGGGTGCTACTCAATTTAACAAGTTAAGCGTATAATGATAATGTGATAAGGGTTAAAGGGGTTTTTCCTGGAAAACCGCACGTGAAAATGAGTAAATTGCGCTGAGTGAAACAATAAAGGGCCGACGAAACTAAATATCAGTTTTGTTCAACGGATCTTTTTTGGGAAAGAGATGAAAGCGTACTAGTTGTGTTGAGAAAATTGATCGATCACTTTAAGTTTGCTATATGGACATTCGAATCTGTTCCTCTGTTAAATAAATTTTTTGGCTTCGTAAGCAAATTCGGCTTTCTTCTAATTAATGCGAAGAAGTCAATTCGGCTGATCAGGAAATTAGTTTATCAGAAACTGAAGCTGATGATGGTTTCTTGTTTCAATCTAAAGAGTCCGGATGTCCGGAGAGTCTGCTTGCTGGAGTGTGCTGTTTGAGCAATAGCAACAAAGGAGTCACAACACCATCCAGTTCCAGTAACAGCTCTAAGCAAATGAGTGGATTTGGATCTTCAAGTCAACACCAGTCAGCTGCAGGCAACTACCCTGCTGGCTACAAACAGCACCCTCTCTCCAGCCCATTTGCAAACGCCAAACTCAAATAACTTACCCAAGTGACCCTTTCACCTAGGAGTTCTGGGTTGTATTGTATATTGTAATGTGAACTGTCTTCTGCTGCAGTACTGAGTTGGTAGCTGCATCTAGTACCGAATTTGTAGCCAGTTTTAGCATTTGAGTCCAAAGGTGTATCTAAATTGTACAGTTACTTAGCGTGTGCTATAGAGCTTGTAAGTATAAGTTAGTGATTCAGCTAATTAGTTGAGCGTATTTGTAATGGACAAAACCAAAAAACTTTGATTTAAATTTGATACAAAACCGTGAATAGGATTGATCTGAAATTAATAACAATAAAAAGCAAGGTATTGTCTGATACTTAGATGCGTAAAATCTACAGGCGAAGACTCGAAATCAAGAGAATAATTTTAGATATACCGCTGCCTTAAACTCAGAGCGTGTTTGCACTCTGTTTTTAAAAAGTAAAGATCATATTGAAACTTAATACGAGAGATAATAGTGGTGGACCACAGTTACTATTCTTAAAGTTATTGAAAATGTATTAAACTGAAATTAAACGATTACAGATTCGGTATCAGATGTAGAGGAGTACACATATAAAGGAATAAATATATTTTTCCGTCTCGTGTTACACGTATAGCTCAGTTGAGTCGATACGTTTTGAGGCATTGGGGGACAGTCAGAAATTCTTGAAAAGTCAGGACTTATAACGTTTATAATGGTATTATAACTGTTTGTGATAGATAATTGTTTAAATTGAAGGACACAAATGTTTCACGTCAACTAAGAGGTACCCTTTCTGACTACCCTTGTGTACTCGCATCTAACTGTAACAACGAACATTAAGCATATCGCCATTGTAAATAATTTCCATAAATTTATACTCTGTATTTCCATATCTTTATTTTCAATCTTTTCTCTTGTTCGCGTTATTTGGCTTACCTATTGTGTTCTGTAATTCATTGTTTGCTCGCAATTAAGTTCATCAATTTTTGATGACGTGAACACCAATAATGTAGGGTTAGCGGAGGTTTGGTAACTGTTTCCTTGATTCTGCTTGGGTGCTTAACAACGACCGCCTTTCTGGCCTACACTTTTTAGTCGACGGCAACAAAGAATTTTGGGCGACAATTTACAATTCGTTGATTTGGAGATCTATCTATTAAACGCTGATATATAGGCTCACATTCCTGTTAACAATCGTCACCAATGTCCCGAAGTTATCGGCAAAATTTTTTGCTGTGGTTTCAGCACAGGAATTTATGAAGTTAGTTAACCCTCATCTAATCCTACGATATATAATCCGTCTGTCGATATTCATTTCTACTTACAAATTAGTTTTTGGTGCGTATGTTGGCTTCTCACTAATGCGGGGAAATTGTACAGTTCATATTCTGGTTTATCACATTGAACACTTTGTAATTTAAACCCTGTCTGAAATGTTTTCGCGTTTTTACTCAGCTCACGAATGCTATGACGAAGGAAAGAATTGTTTCATTGGCAACTGGACAATAAGAATGGCACGTGATTCTGCTCTAGGCAAAAAGTTTTTCATTGGAAAATGAGTCCGAGGAGGACCTAGGGGGGGGACCTGTGGAAAGTTTATAGAATAATCACTGCATTGCGTGCAATTTGTTCATAGTGGTTTTCAAAAATAAAAATGCAGCAAAACATACAGGAAACACAAATCGGGTGAAAACAACTTTTATATTTTTAAACTACAAATTGAACAGCAGAGAATACTTTATTGATTGATTCGACAGCAACATTTGGTTTCTAGTTGAGTGCGTAGACTGGCCGCTTGAAGTTTGAGACTCGAAGAAAGTTTTTGGGATTGTCTGAGCTACAGATTAATGTTATGAATGGAAATGGATTCCAAAATAATTTTCTGCAGCAGATTGTACCAACAAAAGAAGCAGAAGGCAAAACATTCGGAACAGCAGAAATTTAAAAAAAAAAGCAGGCTACACTTCGTCTAAAATTGAATTTTGGACTGCATAGGTCAAAGCCATAGAAAAAACGGACAGAATATACAGTGAGACAATAAAAATATTTTACCAACTTTCTCGATAGAAATTTCAATGCTACTTAGCGCATTGTAAGAAGTTGTAAGACACAATTAAACGGAATGATCGCAATATTCATGTCAGTCTCAAAGTTGAACGTAGAAACAATGATGCAGTTTAAAAAATGTAAATCGAACAATGTCACAATTTTTAAAGCCTTATCGCCATTAAACCACGAGCGCACACAAATTTCATAACTTCTTCAACAGAAAAATGAATGCCCCCATAATGTTTGAGCTTTGATTAATTGCTCTCAAACAAAGTTTGAATTATATCAAACCTGTGGTCTTTTTAATTGCTCTCAAACGATGTTTGTAGCAATTATATTAGTCCCGTCGGTCTTTTTTATCGCTTGACCGATTTTTCGTTTGACGCTTTTGACTTTTCGTCCTCAAAAACGGGATAAATAGGTACCGCCAAGCAGGCATTAAGTACTCTTAGAGCGTTTCAACTCTGTTTCAGCTCAAACTGTTTTGGAGACTTATACTTATGGTGTGAAGGGCGGTTCTTAGAGGTTGAAGAGCACCCCCACTGTTGACCCCCCCTCCCCACTATGGCCCCACCCCCCTCCCACCTCGTTGTTGCCCCCACCCCACTGTTGCCCCCCCTCCCTCCCCAACTTTCCGGAAAACTATCATGTTCAAGTTTTTGGATCTTTATGAGCCAGTGAAACTATTTAAAGCTTGAATTAGGGATACTAGATAGTCTCTTAAGACACTGCAATGGTCTTGAAGATTTTAATATCTTGAAATTTCGCATTTTTTTAAAAAAAAATTTGCTATTGTCATCAAAAGTTTTTTTCTCCTTTTCTGAGTTTAACAATTATTACTGGCCAACAAAGCTGTTCAAGTCTTGCAGATGGGTTACTTGACATAACTCCAGATACAAAAAAAAATAGTGTTCAACTTTTTCATTGCGAAATTTTAAAGCTTTTCTTTAAATTTTGCAAAATTTTGTTAATTTTTTTTTGAAATATCAGTTTTTTTATTTATTTACTAACAAGGCTAGAAAACTAAATTTTGCAGAGTCGAATCCAGCTAAAAGAGTAGTCTCACTAAACCTTATCTGGCTACTGTCGGGAACAATTCGCCCGACGTTAGTCCGTTATGTTTATGCAATTTTCCGTGTGCCCAATTTTTCGTCTCACGCTTTTAAATTTGGACACCACCTCCCACCCCATCCCTAAGCCTCAGCTGGCTACTACCAACAACAACCAATCGGCGGTCATTTGAGGGCAGTTGGTCATAATTTGTTTATAGCCGCGAAACCGAGGTATTATTAGCCTTTTCTTGCTTTTACGACTCGAAGAGGTGTATCGGTATACTACAGGTTTTTCGTTTTTTATTAATGGCTCTTGAACTAAGTCTAAAAGGATTATTGTAAACGTGTGTGTTTTATGCAAACTGTTTGATTTCGCTTTTGTTCTAGAACATTCTGACTTTTTCGATATTTTCCACACTTTAAGTGTTCATTTTTGAGCGATCAAAGTTGCTTTCGTTCTGATATGAACTCGTTGCTAGAAGCGATTAAACGAGGGGACGTCCATGCCATTAGGTACGTCAAACAAGGTAGCTCTCGATTTTTTGTCGCGTTTTCAAAAACTTCAATTTTACGTAAAGAAAATTGGTTAAATTTGATGTTTGTTTTCCAAAAATGTGTTTATTAATAGCCGCACAGCGATAGCTGGGGCTATTATTGGCCTTCTCTTGGTTTTTTTTATTTCGTCGTCATAATTTTTGTTACGACCATATGACGTCACAGCCACCTTTTTGTTCATTCGTTCATGCAATTTCAACTGAATTGCATGTGTGACGTCATTTTTCGCTCTTAGTGGAGCGAGTTTTTTTGTTCATGCGCGTGATTAAATTTTTGGTCACACTTGACTTACCTCACTCTCAAAAATGACTTCCTCACTTTAAAATTGACTTTTATTTACTTTAATTCAAAGAGATAAGGTCAAATGGGTGTGTGTCACTCTAAATGAAGGTTATTAGAGAGTAGCTAATAGATGCAGCAAAAACTTATACAGATTTTTAATCAAAATATAACAGATCAGCCTTCAATGAAAAGACGAATTTTTTTGTCTGTCTTTTTACTGATTTTTAGACAGCCGATCTACGAATCTATTGCGGCTATTTTCTGGCAATCTGCCAGCTATGTTGATTAGAATTTTACGCTGAACTGTTTTTTGATATCAAACATTTAACGGCGCAAAATTTTTTCCTCACTAGTTTTTGGTCTGTGATTAGCAAATTTGATCAAGACAAAGAACTTTTTGTTGTCATTTTGTTTTTCGCTTTTGGAATTATAAATAGTTACATTATCAACCTTATCCTTGTATTTGTAAAATTGTGCCTTCAAAAGAGTGTGATAGCTCCGGCAAATTTTAAACTGGAATATTTTTTAATGGAGTAATTAAGTTGAAACGCTCATCATCAACACATAATAATCAGAACCAACTAATTTAAACCTTTGACTTGTCACAAGGTGTTCATGAGCAGTGAACGGTCCCAAGTGAGGACCTATTGTCAGAGGCTCAATGAAAGGCAAACCCAATAGCAGTACATTGTCAATAGAATTCAATGGCAAATCTTCTTAAATGTTTACGATTCTAGGAGGTTCAGCACACTTAACATTTATGCAACTCTGTTGCAACTAGTACCCCTCAGGTGCTACCCGTTCATCTGACACCCAGTAGAAATGCAAAAGACTTTTCTACTATTGTCTTTTGCATTTCTACTGGGTGTCAGATGAACGGGTAGCACCTGAGGGGTACTAGTTGCAACAGAGTTGCATAAATGTTAAGTGTGCTGAACCTCCTAGAACCGTAAAAAATTAAGAAGATTTGCCATTGAATTCTATTGACAATGTACTGCTATTGGGTTTGCCTTTCATTGAGCCTCTGACAATAGGTCCTCACTTGGCACCGTTCACTGCTCATGAACACCTTGTGACAAGTCAAAGGTTTAAATTAGTTGGTTCTGATTATTATGTGTTGATGATGAGCGTTTCAACGTAATTACTCCATTAAAAAATATTCCAGTTTAAAATTTGCCGGAGCTATCACATTCTTTTGAAGGCACAATTTTACAAATACAAGGATAAGGTTGATAATGTAACTATTTATAATTCCAAAAGCGAAAAACAAAATGACAACAAAAAGTTCTTTGTCTTGATCAAATTTGCTATTGAAATTAATTGACTGATTTTTCTTCAACTTGTGACATAGAATACAACTGGATTGCAAACAATTTAGGTGCACAAAATTGTAAAAATTGCGTAACCAACGATACAAATGTTTGAAAAGATGAATAGGGACAGAAAAAAATCTGGGAACATCATGAACCAGATTATTGGGGATCAAGTTGACTGATTATAGTGATATCAATTGGCGTTGTAATGAAACATATATTCTAGACTTTTGGTTGCTCATATTTGGTTTCGACTTCTTGTCAGATGTTTTTGGGAAAGAGTAACTCTCAGGTTTTTGGCGGTAGTTTTAATCATCAGCAAATAACATGCTTTTCTGGAGTTCCCAAGGTCATTGGGAACATGCTCCAAGAAGGCGGGGAGGGGGTTGAAGATCATCTTGATTGTCGTTTGATCCGATATCCTTGAACCTATATAATTGCAAATGAAAATACTGTAAGGGTAAAAACATCAAAGGGGGTGGATGTAGCTCATGTTGCCTAAGATCGGAGCGAAAATTTGAGTTAAAAAACTACGGAGAAAAACCCGTGTGAGGCCGGCGGCCGGACGCACGAACGAGCTGTAAGCCGTTTTTGCATTGGCAACTCGTACTTCACCGTCTCGTCCAGAGGATGTTTCCACAACTCTTCCAAGGGGCCAGATTCTTCTCGGCGCCAAGTCTTTGAGTACCCACACAACATCTCCAACTTTCAGAGGAGGCTGGTTGTTGTCTGTCCATTTGCGTCTCTTGAGTAATGTCGGCAGGTACTCCTTAATCAAACGCCGCCACACGTGGTTCATCAACTGCTGCATGTGCTTCCAGTTCTTGAAACTAGCTGGCTGTTGGTTTCCAAAGTTTCCGGGTAGCAGGGAACTGTAAGGGCGTTGAATGAGGAAATGGTTTGGAGTGAGTGGTTCTTCGTTTTCAGGCTGATCAGCAACGTTTGTCAAGGGTCTGGAATTCAGGATTGCTTCGACTTCAACCATTATTGTCTCAAAGATGTCGAAGGAGAGACGCTTAGATCCTAGAATGATTAAGAGTGTCCTCTTGGCGCTCTGAATCAATCGCTCCCACACGCAACCAAAATGAGGGCCGTATGGTGGGTTAAATTTCCATGTGGTTTTGACTAAAGCTAGGGCTTTATAAATCTTGTCTTTGTCTAAAGCCTTAACCGACTTCTTCAGCTCTTCGGAGGCGCCGACAAATGTTTTTCTGTTATCGCTGTACAATAAAATAGGTTGGCATCTTCGGCAGGTGAATCGTCGATATGCATTGAGGAAGGTGTCTGTATTTATATCTGGACATGTTTCTAAATGGACTGACCGCGTAACGAGGCACGTAAAAATAAGTCCATAATGTTTCTCGATTTTGCCTTGTTTGTCCTCAATATAAAACGGGCCAAAAAAGTCCAGTCCTGTGTTGGCAAACGGAAATTTGGTTTCTGTGGGGAAGCGGAATGCAGGAAGTGGGGCCATTATTGGTTGTATATTTTGAGTGTCAAAACGGCGACACAGAAAACATCGGTATTTTATTGAAAGTAGTGTTTTTCGAAGTCCAATGACGTAGTAGCGTTGTTGTACGAATGCTTTGACCGGTTGGGTTGCTTGATGAGCACAAATTCTGTGCGCATGATCAAGGTATAGTCTCGCAATCTTTTCTTTTGCGTCCAAGATTATTGGACAATTTTTGATCTCCAATTCTGTTGGGGCAAATAGGAGACGGCCACTAGATCGTAGGAGTCCATTTTGATCAATTATTGGATTTAAGTTTCTCAATTTGCACTTGGCGTCTAACTTTTGTCTTCTTTTTAATGCGTTGATTGTTGAAGAGAAAGCATTGTCTTGAGACAACTTGAGCAGAAAATTTCGAGATAAACAAACATCATCTTTAGTGTACTGACATTCGTTGGAACGATTCTTTTTAGCTCTGTAAATTAAATTGAAAACAGTTGTGAGGGTTAAAAGTAGTTTATTCCATGTTAAAAAGCGGTTCGGGTCTATAACATGTGTGATTGCTGATTTTTTTATTTCTGGCTTTGGCACCTACGGTTGAAATCTTTTTCATATCTTTCCAAGATCTTTCAGTGTTTTGCAAAAATTGTGGTGCTGTAAGCTTTTTCGGGGGGATTTCTGATGGCTCAAGGCCACGAGTTCCATGGTCGGCTGGATTAAAATTAGTTGGGACATGATTCCACTCATCAGTTTTAGTTGTTTTCTTGATTTCTTCGAGTTGATTTGAGACGAAAACGTTTTGTTTCTTAGTTGAACTGATCCAATCTAAGACAACACGACTATCAGTCCACAAGTAGACTTTTTAAAATTTTAATGTCATTTCGGTTTCTATCAATATGCGGAGGCGTGTATCTAAAACGGCTGCTTCGAGTTCTAATTTTGGCACACTAATTTGTTTTATTGGTGCAACTTTGCATTTTCCAAGCAGAAAAGTTGTTTGAAAGATTTCTTCCTGTTTTTGGGTGCGAATGTAAGCAACTGCTGACAATGCAACGGTTGAGGCGTCAACAAAGACATGGAGCTGGTGATTATTTTCCTGATTCGTTGAGGAGTTCAACCATCTGGGGATTTTGATATCAGGCATTGCAAAGTAACTATCGAGCACTTTTTGTAGGTTGGAATGAAGTTCTGCGGGAAGTGGTTCATCCCACTTCTTGCCTAGCTTCCAGACTTGTTGTAAAAGCATTTTGATTCTAATTATGAGAGGGGACAAAATTCCTAGGAGATCGAAAATTGTTGATACTAAGCTGAACATTTTCCTTTGTATACTCACTGGCATTTCGGGGAAATTGTTCTAATGTCTTCATTAGAAAACAGTCAGTTCTGGTATTCCATTTCTGACCGAGGACTCTACTGATCTCTTTCAGTTCATTTCGATCTTCTTGCTCAATAAACCTTAGGGCTTCATGTTTGTTTGACACAATTTTTGTCAAGCGAAAGCCACCTTTGTGAAGGCTATCTTTAGTCTGGTTAATGGTTTCAATTGCTTCTTCTATAGACGGCAAAGAATGGATATAGTCGTTCATATAAAAAATGGTTCTTTATTGCATTAACTACTTTTGGAAATTCAATTGTATTATCTTCTGCGCAACGGTTCAGAACGAAAATAGCACAAAATGGGGAGCAGGTTGCTCCAAAAATTAATCTGGTGAACTGGTATTGGTTAACCATCTCTTCATTGGGCCAGAGAAAGCGTAATGCAGATTGGTCCTCATGCCTTATTGCTATCTGCATGAACATGCCTTCGATATCAGAGAGAAGGGCAACTGGGTTTTCACGAAATCTCAGAAGAATTCCTGCCAAGTTGTTCAGCAAATCTGGTCCTGTGATCAAATTGGAGTTCAAAGATTGTCCTCTAAACTTGGCCGCAGCATTTGCTACTCTGCGCACTTTTCCCGGCTTGTTTGGATTAACCACCGGGTGATGAGGCAAATACCAATTTTTCTCGGGTTCTGGCTGCTGCATTTCAACTGGCTTGACATAAAATTTTTGAAGATCTGTTGTGAGAGTTTGCTCATACAACTCTTTCAATTGGAGGTCATTACTGAGTCGCTTCTGAAGACTTTTCAGCTGGCTGAGAGCTGCAAAGAATTATTTTCAATTCTCAATGGTTTCTTCCAAGGCAGTCCAATTTCGTACCTCTCACCATTGTAGCTGATTGTTTTGTTCAATATATCAAGGGCTTCCTTGTCAACGGGACTTTTAGATTCGCGCTCGGGTTGAGTTCCTTCGGCTTCAATTTTCCAGAATTGCTCAAGCAATTCATCAAGAGGCTGATCGTCGGAGCTGCTTCGTGATACGTGGTACACGTACTGTTTCTGCTGGTGAGATCGTTGTTTGGGTTGCTTTTGCACTCTTTCATACTCTCCAGCTAGGGTCCATCCAAGCCTCGTCTTTACGCCGAAAGGCTGGTTTTTAGTTGCCGGGATGACTTCAACTGGATGTGTGAAAGCAAAAGTGTTTATTCCCAAAAGTGCACCAATTTTGCCTTCAGCTATTTCTGGGAAGTGAATATGACGCAATTCTTTGAATGCATCGCAAAGCTGGTTGAGTTCAAATGTATTAGCTGCTGCTACATTTAAACAAGGAGTGCTATAAGTTGTTTTAATTTGAAACTTTTGATCCAAATTTTCGTAGGGTGCAACTGTCACTTGTTCTGAAATTTTTGAAAGTGGCATATCATGCTCTGTGTTAAGATACTGAAGCGTAGTGGCTTCTTGATCTTCGCATGGAAGGGCAAGGAACTCTGTGATTTTGTCAAGTACGAAAGTAAATTGGCTTCCGGGATCGATCAGAGCGTACGTATCGAAATCTTTCTTGCCGTTTAGAAAAGATACTGGGATAAGTTGAAGTTGTTCGAACCATTCTTTTTGTGTAGACTGTAGATGATTCACGCTAAAATTTTGGTTGGCATTGTTCAAATTAGCGCCCTGAATTTGATTCTGATTTTTGTTTGCAAAAGAATGTCCGTAGCGGCTCTTTTGTGATTTGGATGAGACGCTTGCGTTGTTGTTACTTCCTGGTTCACATTGCTGTTTGACTGGCTGATTTTCTTGGTTGGTAATATTTGTACCTGTGGAATTGCTGGTGGCAAAAGCAGCTGGCGGACGCTTGATAATTTTAGCGGGGTCATGCAGTGTTGTGTGGTGGTATCCGCTGCATGTTTGGCAGCGTTTTGTTGATGGGCAATTTTGCTTCTTGTGTTTATTGCGCAAACTGTTCGAGCAAAGATTGCTCTTGCTTACGATGTCAAATCGCTGGCTTGGGCTGCATTTTTGGTAATCGAGACAGGTCGCCAGTATATGGTTTCCTCGACTTTTTTCGCAAGAAGGCTTTGGTTGATTTGCGTTGTTTAGGGGTGGAAATGGAGGGGCGCTAGGCGGTTTCGGAGTACCGCTACTGCTTATTGTTGTTGACTAAATTCGATTAGTCGGCTGTGCTGGAAAGCCTGAACTTTGGGTACTTAAATATCTTTCGTGACTATCGCTGTTGTTCATGTTTCCAGAGCTATTAAAGCTGTTTCTACGAAGGTTATTTTGCTGGAATGTTTCGCGGTTTATCTTATCGTACACATGTGCTTGAACTTCTAACCATTTCTGAAATTCAACTAAAGTAGCTGGTGTTTCGATTGATGTAACGGTGTACTCTGTCCATTTGAGGAGGATGTTATGCGGGACTTTTTCTTTAGCTTTCTTCATAAGTGTTGAGTTCTGTAGGTCTGCTGTGTATCCCAGGTATTGGAAAGCTTGCACTAAACGTTTCAAGAACAAAGCAAAGGCTACAAAGTTTTGCTTGTTATAGTCATTAGTTGATTTCCAGTTTTCCAATTGATTTATGAAGGCATTCACCACTATTGTAGGATCACCAAAATATGACATGAGTTCGTTTAAGGCTGTGCTATAATAAGCAGGATCACACGAATACTCTTGGATGACATCTTCTGCTTTTCCAGTAACTGCATTTTGCAGGTAGGTGAAACGATGTGTGTCAGTAATACTGGTGTTGTTATGTACGAGGCAAAAAAATTTATTTATCCATTCGTGGTACTTCAATGGGTTGCCATTAAAGTTTTGAATTGTAAGAGGTGGTAACTTTATTGAGTGTTTACTCGTTGGATTCTGCCAATATGGAGCTGTGTTTGAGGTCCACGGTAAAAAAATTGAGTTCAAATGAAGGGTGTCTGAACCTTTCATTTGATATTGGATGTAATACGCTGGAAAATTGATGTGAATGTGGTAATTGTGACTCGGGATTTTGCTCTACTGAAGGCAGTGCTTGTGGGGGAAACGTTGAGATTGAATGAGCAATGGGAACACTTTCAGTAATTGTTTTTGAACAGGCGGATTGTTCAACACCGAATGGGTTGAGAGGCTCAATGCCTACGGTTTTGACTGGTGACTGTGGCTGAAATTGAGTACAGTTTCCTGGTAAAATTTTATTCTCTGTGTTTTTCAATTCCTGTCCATTATGCATTGGTAAAGAAAATATGTCAGAAGTTCGAAAATTGTTTGCGTTTAAGCAGGAATTTTCAGAGAACTGATTAAAGTTTGTCATTGTGTTACTCAGTTCAATTGTTTGTTTTGTTTTTTAGCGGATCAAAATCTAGATTCTGTGCGTTTTCCTGACAGTAATAATTGACAAAACTGGGTTTCATCAAGCGGGAATTATGTGTTTCTTGGTATTTGGAACAACCCATGCTCTTTGGTTCAAACGTTTGCGTCTGAAACCGTTCCTCGGCGATATCTCGAGAAAATTCAGATAGCATGTTTTTTGAGTGAATATGATTATTAAAGTTTTCCTGAGGAAAATGGTTTTGAAATTTATTTTGCGTGCTTACAAAATTAAGCGGCTGGACTGAATCATTGTCTGCTTTAAGCTGCTGCTGGTTGACTGTAAAATTATCAACAGCAGATAACGTTGTATCACTGAGAGCAAAACGGTCGAGAGTTTTTGCGACGGTCGTCTCAGGTTTCGCAAAATTTTTATCCGAGTGTTTTACTTCTGTTTTGGATTCCAATGTGTTATCAATGTTTATTGGTCTGAAAAAACTTTCTGTACTCATTCCCATAGAAAGCGGGTTCTCATTGTTGCCATTTAAAAATTTTGACAACATTGGTTTGGTCGTGTGGCATTCAGACAAAAACAGTGATGGTTTCTCCGGTCTCGGTGGTAAAGGTGGTGTTTTGTTGGAGAATGATGAACGTTCTGGGTTGCTTGCTTCTGGAATCTCGTTCATTGACGGTGAGCATCTCCGTGAGGTTGGATATCTGGCAGTCGTGTGAGTTGTTACACTGACATCATCGCGTATCCTAGTTGAAGATTGGCTGAGTAGTCCATCGTCATCTAAACTGTCAATTTTCTGTTCAAATTTCTTTAGACGTGACAGAAGGTTTGAATATCGTTCCATGACAGATGAAGTACTGCTGGAGTTCGGACTTTCCTTTAACACGGCATCAAGTGCTGTTTTCAGCTCGTCAACATTTTTTTTGCTTTATTGATGAGCAGGCTGAGTGATCTGAAACTCTTTCTCTGATCCATTGCAGTTTGTAAAAGGTCCAGCTTGCTTTTCAAACTCAGCTCTGCGATTTTGAATTTGTTTAACGCGTACTGACAACTTTAACTGTTCTTCTTTGTCATCTTGCTCCTGTTGGTCTTTTTCGTACTAACAGGTAAAAAAACAGCTTCGAAACCGGAGCGACGCAAATTTCAAAGTTGAAAAACAATGTTTATGACGCTGTGAGGCTAATCAGCCCCAGGTTTGTTTTTGTTGAAAATTACCACGAATAAAAAGAATCCTAATTTTTTTTAAAAAAAATCTTTTTTAAAAAAAAAGAATCCTAATTTTTTTTTGTGCTAAATCTAGCTAGTTTTATCTAAAAAAAAGAAAAATAACCCTGTGCGCGCGCTTGTTTCGTTATATCAATAAACACGACCAAATAATTGCTACAACTTGGGGAAATCAAGATTTTCTTATGAATAGAATAAGTGTATGGCTCTTGAATAGTTTTTGTTACAATCTTTTACAAGGACAAACCATTTTTGAAAAAGGAACAAAAAAATGCATAGAGATTGCTACTGCTTAGACCCTGTGTTGAAAAAGTTTCTAAGTTTTTGTTTTTTTTTTGCGGTGCAAATAGGCAACGTGAGCTACAGACAAGCAGACAAGACAACTCGATTTGTACTGGGGCTCGTTTGAAATTCTTTCCTCTTAAGTTGAACTGCTTGCTTCTTGTTTTCTTTTCAAAACTTTTGAAATCTTTACTTTGAATTTGCTTCCGCTCTTGTAACTGCTGACTCTAAGTTTTGAAGATCATCTACTATGGTAACTACTGCCACCAAAAATGCTCTCTTCTTCTATCTGGTGACTACTGATATCGAAAAGGGGCAAGGGGACTTCTTTCGGTAACTTCTGGGACCGCGCTCAGAAAAAAAGAGGCGTTTGAGTTTTGCAACTCAAAGGGATTATTTGAGTGAGCAAATTTATGAGGGGAGTTATTTCGAGCTTTTGATTTTCTTGTTTTTGAGCTAAAGAAAAGAGTTTTTAATTTTCTTTTTTTTCTTCGTTTTTCTTGAGAAGTTGTTTTCAGTGCATACTACCCCATTAACTAGGCGCGCGGCTAGTGGTATACACAAATTGAAAACAAAAAAATATGATTGTCTGGTCTCTTAGGAATACATACTACCCCATTAACTAGGCTCGCGACTAGTAGTATGCAATTTTTTTTGTGAAAGAAGCAATTTCGCAAATGTTCTGTTGCCTCTTTACTAAATGCAAAATCGAAATACTAAAATAGAAGTTTGTTTTAAACCAAACTCAGGGGGCTCAATGAATAGGTTTTCTAAGATCTACTAATTATTTATTTCAAAACGACAGGAAAACATTTTTTTTTTGAATTTTTAAAGTCAAAGATGCAATTTTGGCTAAATTCAAGCTGCTTCTATACTAAAATGCAAAATTGATAAACTAACTTTAATGTTTGTATTATGGCAAACTGAAGGGGTTCAATTAACGGGTTTTTATGGATTTAGTAATTGTATCTATCGAAATGTCAATAAAACGTTTTTTGAATTTTCAATGTCAAAGATGGAATTTTGCCAAATTCTAGTCGACTCTTTGGTAAAATGCGAAACCCAAAAACTAATTTTGAAACTTGTATTATAGCAGACTGGGGGAGCCCAATCAATAGGTCTTCTTGGATCTACTAATTGTTTATATCATAACGTAAAGAAAACGTTTTTTGAATTTTTAAAGTCAAAGATGCAATTGTTGCCAAAATCCAGTTGCCTCTTTGTTAAAAAGAGAAACCCATAAATTAACTTTGAAACTTGTATTATAGCAAACTGAGGGGGCCCAATCAAAAGGTCTTCTTGGATCTACTAAATGTTTATATCATAACGTAAAGAAAATGTTTTTTGAATTTTTAAAGTCAAAGATGCAATTTTTGCCAAATTCCAGTTGCCTCTTTGTTAAAATGCAAAACCCATAAACTAACTTTAAAACTTGTATTATAGCAAACTGAGGGGGCCCAATCAATAGATCTTCTTGGATCTACTAATTGTTTATATCATAACGTAAAGAAAACGTTTTTTGAATTTTTAAAGTCAAAGATGCAATTTTTGCCAAATTCCAGTTGCCTCTTTGTTAAAATGAGAAACCCATAAACTAACTTTGAAACTTGTATTATAGCAAACTGAGGGGGGCAAATCAATAGGTTTTCTTGGATCTACTAATTGTTTATATCATAACGTAAAGAAAACGTTTTTTGAATTTTTAAAGTCAAAGATGCAATTTTTGCCAAATTCCAGTTGCCTCTTTGTTAAAATGCAAAACCCATAAACTAACTTTAAAACTTGTATTATAGCAAACTGAGGGGGGCAAATCAATAGGTTTTCTTGGATCTACTAATTGTTTATATCATAACGTAAAGAAAACGTTTTTTGAATTTTTAAAGTCAAAGATGCAATTGTTGCCAAAATCCAGTTGCCTCTTTGTTAAAAAGAGAAACCCATAAATTAACTTTGAAACTTGTATTATAGCAAACCGAGGGGGCCCAATCAATAGGTCTTCTTTGATCTACTAATTGTTTATATCAAAACGTAAAGAAAACGTTTTTTGAATTTTTAAAGTCAAAGATGCTATTTTTGCGAAATTCTAGTTGCCTCTTTGTTAAAATGAGAAACCCATAAATAAACTTTGAAACTTGTATTATAGCAAACTGAGGGGGGCAAATCAATAGGTTTTCTTGTATTTATTAAAAATTTTTCATTAAAATGTTGGAATAACGTTTTTTGATTTTTGACCCTCAAAAAAGCACTTTTGCGACTTTTTCGTTTTTGAGCAAAAATTTTACATAAACAACTCAACTTAAAAAAAGTCAATTCAAGGTCCAACTGAAGTGCTCTATTAAACTATTAATTTTACTGTCATGTAGATTTTTTGCGACAAATTTAGAAAAATGGTTTTTATATTTTTCTGATGCAAAAAACGCTATATCGGTTTTTCGTACAATCAGTGTGTTTTTTGTTGCTAAATGCTGACATATGGTCTCTCATGGCTATTTCTTTCATAAATCATCAACAAAAGCTCGTTGGGGGACAATTTTCATGTTTTTGAGATTTTTGTCGCAATAAAAAATTCAAGTTTTTTTGGATACGTCTAACCGGGAAAGGGACTTCTGAGGTGACGTCTGGGACCTCGGGCTATCATCTCTTGGTGACGTCTGCAACCAAAAAAAAGTCAGGCCTTCTTGATCGGGTGACGTCTGGAGCCCGTGAAAAAAATCTCCTCGTCTTTGGTGACGTCTGAGACCAAAAAAAAACATTGTCTTGGGAGTCTTTTCCTGATGCTGATTGTCTTCGTCGTGATCAGTATTGGTTTAAGAACTCAATGAATTCGGACACTTGGTACGGTTTCTTTGTCTCTTCGTCCTTGGGGGGTTGGTCCTTTCTTGTTGCTGATTGTCTTGGTCGTGATCAGTATTGGTCTAAGAACCCAATGAATTCGGACACTTGGTACGGTTTCTTTGTCTCTTCGTCCTTGGGGGGGGGGGGGGGGGGGGTTGGTATTTTCTTGATGCTGATTGTCTTCGTCGTGATCAGTATTGGTCTAAGAACCCATTCAATTCGGACACTTGGTACGGTTTCTTTGTCTCTTTGTCTTTGGGGGGTTGATGTCACCCTCTTTGTTTTAAAAATATTCCGTTTCGGTAGGTCTCCAATTTATGTAATGAAACATATATTCTAGACTTTTGGTTGCTCATATTTGGTTGCAACTTCTTGTCAGACGTTTTTGGGAAAGAGTAACTCTCAGGTTTTTGGCGGTAGTTTTAATCATCAGCAAATGTCATGCTCTTCTTGAGTTCCCAAGGTCATTGGGAACAGGCGTGGACGAGAGAAGAAATTAAGAGACCATCAAAAATAAGTTTTCCAACATGACAACCTGCGGAATAGGAGAAATTTGAGCAAGCTAATGAGAATCACTGATTGCAGAGGGAACATCTATGGGATTAGTTAATTCACGAAATTAGAAAATCTTGGTTCATAAACGATCAACGATCATTGTTATCAGTTCAACCCATGCAATCAATCATGCAATCAAAATAGTTTCCTTTTTGAAAAAATTGTTTGAGGTGAAACTTCCTGTTCTGGACAATCACATTTCACCCGCCACTGAGGTACAACTAGTATGATAATTCATTAAATTTGGGCTCCCCGCTCATTGGGTGAGTCCAAAACTTATCACTATAGATTCTCGCCGCTCATGGATGACACACTATTCAATGCCGAGTCGCCTCTTAACTTCTGCAACAAGGAATCAAAGATCTGCTCCCGTTTCATATGTGTCTATAATCTCGCATCCCTTGCAAGGAGCATGATTGCAGACCCCCGAATTGCTGTAACAGAGACTGATTGAGATAACCTACTGAAGGCTACCGACAACCCCGCCGGCTGCAAATTTCTGTTATCAGCCAGAGTAGCGATTCGTTTGAGGGTCTTACGAACTGTCTCTGAAAATCCTCCAAACGTTTCAAAAGCCAAAGGAATGAATTGAATTCCGACTTCACTACAATTCTGGGCGTACTGTTCGTACTTCCTGTCCTCAGCAGCTGACAGAGCGAAACCACTCTTCTCCGACGCATTTATAATGATGCTTGACTGCAAGGGAGAAGTGACGGTAACGTCTAAAGCTGCTGGTAGACCATTATTCCATACAGGTAAGAAGATATCGCCCGGTCTGGAGTTATTATCGGGTAGTAAACTTTTCTGTTCAGAGATGGGTGACAAAAGAGCTCCCGAGCAAGCTGATATAATTTTGTCTCTTATACAATCATGACGAGAGATCATATCAGCGCGACCATGGCATGACACCGCATGGTCGCCCATTACACCTTGAGTCCCAGATTTACAAAAAGGACAATTTCTCTCGTTCTCGTACAATTTTACACCCAGACGATATTTGAGAGCAACACGGAACTCATTGGAAGAAAGCTGTAGTCCCAAAGCTGGAATGGGGGCTGCGGATAACGAGGCACCAGACTGCGGTAGAGAAAGAGATTGTGAGCAAGCTTTTTCCCTTATCGAACTTTGTTTTCCTAACAAGTTGTCAAAGGCTGAGTTATCAAGTTCCTCCTGAATTTTTCTTTGAGAGGGATATGTCAGCGCAATTTCGCTCAATTCTTCAACTGCTTTAACAAATGAGATGTCTTCAGATGGATTATGGCCTGTAATTTTTTCTACAAGAACAGAGGATTGAAAAACAGATCCGACGTATGCAGCCTGATCGTCTTATCTGCTGATCGTCTTATTCGTACACCGGTTTTATTGATGGGAAGGCATGCTTGGTCCCAAGAGGTGTCTGACAACAAAACTCCAAGAATACCTTCAAAGGTTGCACGCTGAACCGAATCAAATTTTCGAAGAATTTTATTTGATTCGTCCGAAGGAGAATTGCATCGCAAAGAGTAGACCATTTTGGGAGCAGCAAGGCAAAAACGCAAAATACCAAGAGCACATTGAGGATCGTCTACATATGCTAAATTGTCTAGAAGTTCCTCTAACTTGTTAACGCGTTTGAGTAAACAAGAGGAAACAAAAGCGTCAGATCCTATAGCAGCTCCTAAAATTTCAATTCCATCTACACAGTTCCTCTTGATCAAACTGTCAATTTTTATCATGCTTTCGAATGACCATAGCTCGCACTTATCCTTCCTGAGTTCCAAACCAAATTTTTCTCCTGATTCTGAGAGATTTTCTAACGCTTTACAAAGTTCGATCTCGGTTTCTGCAATAATTACGTCATCGAGATACCAGCAATGTTGCAAGAGATTCGGTATTTTGCTTTCGATTTCGTCAATAAGAGGCCAGATGGCCAATGAAAACAAAAAGTGGACCTAGTGGATAACCTTGTTGCACTCCTGTCTGACTGTCAACAACTGAGCTATTGAAGAACAAATCACTATGTTTCGAGTAACAAAATGATGCAAATGAAATTATACTAGGCATCAAAACTTTTGTTGAGCCGAGGAGATGACTGCGCTTCACTGAATTAAATGCGTTTCTCAAATCAATTTGAAGTATGCCACCACTTTTTACACTCTTCATTCTTTCGAAGGTTATTTTTGCGGCCTGTACTATGCTCTCGGCACCACCCTTGACAGCAACTCCCAATTGCTTTGAACCAAACAACTCAACCGCCTCGATGGCTGCTTCTTTTGCAATGCACTTGGCAACAAGGCGCCGAATATCTTCACCCACAGCAATAGGTCTCATGCCGGTTTTCTTTTTATTCAATGCTGTTGATGTAGCACTACAAAAAGCTGGAGCCACAAAAGTTGGGAGCTGGCCCCTGCTGGCCAAGTTCACTAATTTGGTTAGGGAATTCATTGCCCGCTTGGATTGGTCAGAAATTGAACAATTGATTGCGTGGAGAAGATGCTCTGGGTACATTTTGGACGGCCCAGCTGCTGTGAACTTCGAAAAAGACTGGAGCTGCAAAAGAACCTTTCCCTCATCGAATTGTTAAGCTTCACAGCTATAGTCTTCCAACGGCTCAAGAATCTCGTTTTCCTCTGGATGGAGTTTTTTGAGTTCAATGAGTGTTTTTCTGTTTTCGGGTGCTATTCCCTCCGATGATAAAATCTTTGCCGTACGACCAAACTGTCCTTGAAGACAGAGTGTTTTCGCTCGGGAGGCACGCGCTACCATTGCGCTGTTACTTTTATTTTTTGCTTGCTTCATTGAAGCCGCTTCGTACCAAAGGGCAGCATACTCACCCGATCTCCATCGCTCAAATCTATTCATCATTGAAATTTTCTGCTGCTGCTTATGTTTTTAACCCCTCTGTTGGAAGCACGCAAAACACATTTGCTAACTGCAAAATACTTCTTCCAGTTATCAACACAGTCAGGATTTGAGATGCAGTCCTCTACGTTTGACTTAATAATCCCGGACCATGGCATTCGAAACTTCACGGGGATATAGCGGATCGTTGAAATACTTTTACTGCAAATAGTTTTCAAATCTGGTAATTTGCTTGGATTGTCACTGAGGCCTGATGGGCCACTGCCCAGTGTTGCAGATTGAACCAACTCGTCTATGCGTGCAGATAGGTCTTTCGGTATCTTTTTCACTGTTGACAAAAGTTGAGTGAATTGTGAATAGGCCCAAATTGATTTCGAGCACACCCATTCATCGTAGTTTGGACCCCAATGCAAGTACCTCACCTTGGACCTGACCAAGTCGTGCTCCAAGATGGAGACTTTATATAGGTTATCTTTTCTGTCGGGATAAAAAAGGATAGTTCCAACTGGAATCAGGAAACGAGATATGTCGTCGTTTATTGTCAGTTCGCTTATCTGCTGTGTTAAACCAGTTGAGGTGTCTAACATAACGTTTTCTACTGAACTGCTAGTGGTTTTTTCCTGTGAGTAATTTTTGACGGGAGACATAGAAACTGGCATCTTTTCAGTGATATTCAAAGAACAGTGAGTAGGGGGGGGGGTTGAATTGTTATCGTGATTTGCTTCGGACTGGACCAGATCTTTAGCTCTTAGGTTGTATTTCATGGTCAAAACGCGATAACGATTGAAAAAGCAAACCGCTCCATGAATCTTATTTTTCGATGACCTCAAAGGCGACAGGGAAGAGGGGGGGGGGCTGAGGTTGGGCTGTAAAGTTTGGATCCAACCGGTTTTGACGACCTTCCTCGGCCTCAACTCGATAGTCTGGATAATCCCCCTTCACACATCCACCCCACAATGTAATTTCGAAGACAAAAAGAAAGGGGTTTTCAGATGGGTCCTAGAGTTGCAGAATGTTGTTTACAATATTTATCTATGGGTGACAAATTAGAAAAAAGGCTTTCAGAAACTCGCAGGAAATATCCAAATAACTAATCTTTCAAAGACTCATCTCATAATCACGAAAATGGCGGCTTTTCAAGCCTAAAAACACTCTAAAGGTCTACTCCAATCTTCACAACAAATATGGACTAAAAAACGACAATTTAATAATAGAAAATTAATTCACGCACTGTTCATTTTGATATAATTTTCTACAATTTACTATTTACAGTAAGCTTCCTTTATTGTTAGTTTCTAGCGACCCAACGGTCGTATTCGCTAACTCCATTTACTGCTAAACAATCGAAGCTCAGAGCGCCCAAGCCTACTGCCTAAGTTGGTTTTGATTACAAGTGAAACTAGAAAATTATCAAAAAAATGTCTTAGGAAACTAGAAAATGCTTCAATTCAAAGAAACACGGACCAATTATACACTCAATTTATGTTTTGAAGCAAAAAACTTTGTAAAAAAATATAATCAGATCTAATTGACCTAATTGACTTATTAATTGACTCAAAGTAGCAGCCTCATGAAAATTTAGTAAAAAACTTCCTGACTTACGACAGTAAAAATATTACAAGCCAAGAAAAAAGTTGATTAAAAGATGAAAGTTTGACGTATTTAGAAAGTCGAAGCTCGGGATTTTTTCTAAAATTGTTACCTTGGCTCAGATCGAGATGATGGCAAGTTTCATTACGACGCAGAGGCATACCCCAAAATTTCCACCTTATTAAAAATCATGCAAAAAAACATTCATTAAATGAACGAAATAAGGAGACAAGCTTTGTACTCTTTTTGCAAAACGGGTTACGCCATTTTTGCAAAATTGAGATACTCTAAAGTTGTAAATTATGTGACAAGTCTTGTAGCACGTTTCTGCTCATTATAGGTATCTCTTTTTTGCAGTAAATTTATCTCTAATTCGCAATTGAGCCTAATTAAAAGTGCGCTTTTGAGCATGCAAGTGTGATTGAAAGCTTTATTAATTGAGCACGCAGAAGTGGTTTGAAGCTTTAAAAGTGATTTAATGATAGAATTGATGACACGACAAAATCTGTTTGTCTAGAATTTTGGCTTTTGCTGTCATTTTAGTTGTTCACATATATCATTTCTTATGAAAAATTCCTCCACTCTGCTGTCTCTCTCTCTCTCTCTCTATATATATATATATATATATATATATATATATATATATATATAATTATATATATATATATGTAAATATATATATATATATATATATATATATATATATATATATGTAAATCTCATAAATTTCAAATTCAGAAGCAGATATATACAAATAAAAATTTTCAATGGCAGTTTTATAGACATTAATATTTCAACACAATCAGTACAGTGGCAGTTTTAATTGAAACTCAGGTATTGAAATTTTAGTAAACATAGCTGGCAAATTGCCAGAAAATAGCCGCAATAGCTTCGTAGATCTTCAGTTTCAAAAAAGACAGACAAAAAAAATCGTCTATTCATTGAAGGCTGATATGTTCTATTTTGATTAAAAATCTGTATAAGTTTTTGCTGCCTCTTTTAGCTGCTCTCTGGTAACCTTCATTTAGAGTGACATACAACCATTTGACCTTATCTCTTTGGATTAAAGTAAAAAAAGTCATTTTCAAAGTGCGGAAGTCATTTTTGAGAGTGAGGTAAGTCAAGTGTGACCATAATTGAATCATTTAATATACCCCTTTTACATCCAATACAATTGCAGGAGATAAAACACCACGACGGAATCGTTCAGACATCCCAAAGTGAATTATAACTCATCGGCAGAAAACAATTATTTTAACTTTTTTAATAGCCGCACAGCGATAGCTGGGGCTATTATTGGCCTTCTCATGGTTTTTTTTTCGCGATTTTTGTTACGACCATATGACGTCACAACGACTTCAAATATGCTTTTTGTTCATTCGTTCATGCAATTTCATCTGAAGCGCGTGCGTGACGTCATTTTTTGCTCTCAGTAGAGCGAGTTTTTTGTTCATCCTAGTGA
>NC_134471.1:45079602-45178421 GCF_964194025.1 Convolutriloba macropyga
TGAGAAAGCCCGCAATTGGCAGAGCTATACAACTGAGTTACGAGGCTACGATATTATGGTCATCATGATTGGCGGGAATGATATCTGTCCGAGGGACATCTTCACCCCTGCTGAAATGACTCTGAGAGATTTAACTCTTGAAATCAGAGAGTTATACAATTATTGCCAACAGCATAATTCTGTTGTGTTAACAGCAGACATAGTTCCGCGGCTAAATAATCCGGATGGAATACGAAAAATGAACAACAGGCTGTTAAACAAATTCAAGAAAAACCACATTGAATTTGCCGAAGTTGTAGGGAACAATTTTAGTGATGGGGTCCACCTGAGCTCATATGAGTTTTTGAGCGAGTATCTAATGAAGAAGATAAAGCTTCTCACCGAGAGTTGAATTAATCTTTTGTTCGCTTGAAATTTGATTACTGATCGGCTCGTTGTGGTCGATTAACTTTGCTGCGTGCTTTTGTTTTTTGCACATTGAAGTTTGAATTTAGTATTGTAAATTATGAAATTTTGCTAATTTGAGCTACAGAAAGCATTTTTTGACGCATTTGTTATTCCATTATCGTCCTATTTATATTCAAAGTAATTAGAAAAACTTTCACCGTGAACATAGTTTCTGATTGAGCTTTTGCATTTTCCTCATTTGAGTATTCCGATTGTGTGGCTTAAACAATAAATATGTAAATATGATTTGAACAGCCGATTGTGTGGCTGGTTGAAAAATTGATAGCGTGGTTTAAACAATAGGTAATTAAATAGTTTGAACAGCCGATTGTGTGGCTGACTGAAAAGCCGATTGTGTGTTTTAAACAATAAGTAAAATAGCATTCAAACAGCCGATTGTGTGGCTGACTAAAAAGCCGATTGTGTGTCTTAAACAATAAGTAAAATAGCATTTGAACAGCCAATTGTGTGGCTGACTGAAAAGCCGATTGTGTGGCTTGAACAGTAAGTAGATAAATAGCATTTGAACAGCCGATTGAGTGGCTGGTTGAAAAACCGATAGCGTGGTTTAAACAATAGGTAATTAATTAGTTTGAACAGCCGATTGTGTGGCTGACTGAAAAGCGGACTCTGTGGTTTTAGGGATTCATGCAATGTTTTTTTATGTTTCTAATTTTCATATGGAAATTTGCGAATATTTCAAATAAATTGCGATTATTTAATTTTTGAAAATGGGTCTTTTTCATGGGGCCAAGGACTTGTCCAAATCAAACCAATGTCGGAATGGAGTATCCCATGTGTACTTAGATTAGCGAATTTTAAATATAGTTATTTTTGATTGGGTCAGGAAATTGTCCAAATTGCACCAAACATGGTATGGACTATCCCCTTTGTAAGTAGAATGTAGAAGAAAAAGAATTGTTGCTATTGCATGTCTAGGAAAAAAGTTAGTTTTGTCATACGGAAATATCGACTTATTCGCTTATTCTATTTTCAAAAATATAGAAATTTTAAGGGATCAAGGAGTTGTTCAAAATGAACCAAACTGATATCCGAGACTACCAGTACTATTTAGGGTGTAATGTAAAAAAGAATGGTTCGCCTTACTTTCCGAGAAAAAAGTTCGTATTTCAATCGGAAATATCGATTTATTCGCTTATTATTCGCTTATTCTATTTTCAAAAATATAAAAATTTTATCGGGTCAAGATTTTGTCCAAATTGAACCAAAAGTGGTATGGCGTATCCTCTGTGTAGGTGGAGAATATAATGCCAAGAATTTTTGCTATAGCTTTTCTAGGAAAAAAGTTTGTATTTCATACGGAAATTTGCGAAATTCGCGATTAGCGAATTTTAACTATAGTTTTTTTTGATTGGGTCAAGAAGTTGTCCAAATTGAATCAAAGTCGGTATGGAGTATCACCTGTGTAGGTAGAGTTTAGAAGACAAGGAATTCTTGCTATTGCATATCTAGGCAAAAAGTTAGTTCTTCATACGGAAATTTGCGAATTTCGCGATTAGCGAATTTTAACTATAGTTATTTTTGATTGGGTCAAGAAGTTGTCCAAATTGAATCAAAGTCGGTATGGAGTATCACCTGTGTAGGTAGAGTTTAGGAGACAAAGAATTTTTTTGCTATTTCATGTCTAGGAAAAAAGTTAGTTCTTCATACGGAAATTTGCGAATTTCGCGATTAGCGAATTTTAAATATAGTTATTTTTGATTGGGTCAAGAAATTGTCCAAATTGCACCAAACATGGTATGGACTATCCCCTTTGTAAGTAGAGTGTAGAAGAAAAAGAATTGTTGCTGTTGCAAATTTTATAAAGTTGTCTGTTTTGGAGAGAGCTTTTTGAGCCTAGTTTTTTTCTAGTGCTCTGCTCAATTCTCCTATAGTTGTTTGTTTGTAACTCCGCCGTAGCCGGTCCCCAGCCCGGTTGAGAAAAGGAGGAGGGGAACACACCCAAAACATACTGGACAATCTCAAAAAGTTGTTCGTTGGTTCAACTTGAGAAAATTTCCGACAATGTTATTGCCATTTTATACATACTTTTGCTCGTTAATGATAAGAATTTAGCTCGTTAATGATCAGAATTTAGCTCGTTAATGATTAGCCTTTAGCTCGTTGATGATCAGAATTTAGCTCGTTAATGATCAGATTTTAGCTCGTTAATGGTCAGACTTTAGCTCGTTAATGATCAGAATTTAGCTCGTTAATGGTCAGACTTTAGCTCGTTAATGATCAGAATTTAGCTCGTTAATGGTCAGACTTTAGCTCGTTAATGATCAGAATTTAGGCAGACTTCTACTAGGAAGCTCGTTCATGTAGGCAGACTTTATTATGACGCTCGTCCATGTAATCAAAAACGCACTTTACCCCCCCTGTGCGTTTTTAATTGTCTGATCATTAACGCACACCTCGACCTGGGTAGAGATATTTTCCTTTACAAAAGACCCTAGTGCAACAATTGATTGTTTTTCGTCTGTATCATCTATTATGCCAATTTTATAACACAAAAGCTATTTTAAAGGTAAATTAAAGGTTATATCTTTTCATCCTGGTTCCTCATTTGTTCTTTTGACAACTGGAAATCAAAATTATCAATCCAGTCGTCGTTGACACTGTGGTTGCTTGAACAAAAGTTTAATTCAAAGTTCGGTTTAGACGCAGAAAGTATTTTCAAATAAAGCTGATCTTTCAAATTAATACTAATTTTCCATGTCTGTCTTTGCAGTCGTTCCCTCACATCGCTACGAAAAAAAATGGTGATTTGACTGGACTGTTATTGGAACTTCGGTTTGCTCATCATACAAATATCGCTGAAGTCATACCAGTTTATATACGATTCCCAATAATCATATTGGGTCATATATGATTTGTATGATTTTTTAGTAGTCGTACAAAGACCATACAAACAATCAAACTTAACACTAAATTACGTACTAAACTACTGATACCAAAAAGCTCAATCAATGTAGCCATACTGTGAAAAAATTTTTCTTGGCAACCGAATCGTACAGGGTCATAGATGATTTGTATTTCTTAGAAGTCAAACAAGGATCACGCAGAAATTATATATGATGCAACGCATTGGAAACGGTAATAGAGACTTTCAGGAAGAACAAATAAAACCATAATTGGCATTAGTGACCGTTAACAGAGCGAAAATTAATTTATTTATAACTTTGTAAACATCGGTCATATATGATTTGTATGATTTCTTAGTAGTCTTAACAGGATTATATAAAAAGTTCGTTGAACACATGAATAGGGACACAGTTACGTCTAAAACAAATCACGAGTTTTCAGCAAAACGTCTTGAAGAAAAATAGGATTCGAATTAAAGTTATATATTTTCCATCATATGAGAAACGGTTCAGGTCAAAAAACAGCACATACAGTTTCTACTATTTTGTTTTAGTTCACACAAATGGTCACGACGAAATTCTTTGCAGGAAACAAATTAATTTTTGTACTTGATCTTGATGATCTTGTTGTTTGTAGAGCTGATTAAGGCTCGTAATATAAAAAGTAAACTTAATATTTCTGTCACTGTTTAGTAATTTGTGTTCTTTGCTATACACTGTTTTCCTCAATTTATTTGTTGGAGCATATTGTTTTTCGCGCAATGAATCGATTTCATGAGTGCTGAAAAGCTTCGATTGTTTCTCGGCCTCTATGACAGTTAATTTCCTCTTAGATCCCACCGCTTTTTCTGTGTGTTAGACCAATTCGGATTTTTCTGGTTTCTCAGTGGTCATACCAGGATCAGATATGATTTCTTAGTAGTCATAGAGGGATCAGATTTGATTTCTTAGTAGTCATAGAAATATCATATGATTTCTTAGTAGTCCTCGATCGGCTTGTAGCAGTATCAATTCACTGTTCGTGGGTTCTCGAGCGCTTGTTTTTCACGCACCCTGCTATCGATCATAAAAGATTTCTCAGTAGTCATACAAGGATCTTACATGATTTCTTAGTAGTCAAGCAAGGATCATAAATGACATCATACAAGTTATAGATAGGTTTGCAGCAGTTTCAATTAGTAATTTATTGGATTTCTACTGTTTGCAATCTACAAGCAATAGTATATATTATTTATATTTTCCTCTATTTCATAAAAGAATCATGCTTGAATTTTTTGAAGTCACACAAGCATCGTACTAGGATATACGTTTATGATTTGTATGACATCATAGAGGATCCTTGTATGACTACTAAGAAAACTAAACCCGAGACCTCTTGTGCTATGCCAATTCTCCTTGTTTGGTTAATCTTTTCATCATGTCAAGAACCACACATCGAAGTGGTGTCTTGTTAAATTGTTATGGCGCACTAGTCATTTGCAGTATTGCTCACCATTTCAGAAGTTTGACTGCAGCAAACTATTGAGCAGTTTTTTTTACTGAAAGGTACTTTCATAACAAGATCTCGAGTACTTAGAAAATATGACCACTCGAGCGGAGCAGTCCGTTAATTTCAACTTCGGTTCTCAGGATTTCAATTTTTTCTAATTTGTGAACCTTCCTAATCAGCCCCTCAAAACTTTTCTTGTCACTTTAATGAATTGAATAAATAGTTCATCATCAAAAAGTGTAAAATCTTGGTTCACAGCTGATCATTGTTGTTATTATCAGATCAGTTCAAATCATCAATATAATCACTCTCGCAACGACCCATTTGATAAAACACAAAATCTCACGCTCCCCTCTCATTGGGTGAAACCTCAAAAATGTACTGATTCTCCACGCTCATTGGGTAACACAATTTTCAGAGAAAACTCACCTTGTAACGTGTGGGGATAGGGATACAAAGGATTGCTCGCAGCTAATATTTGTCTTTAACTTAGGGCATGATTGCAGACCTGTGAGTAGCTAAAACGGAGACTGATTGAGTTAACTACTGAATGCTAAAGACAACCAACAGGCTGCAAGCTTCTGTTATCTGCCAGAATGGCTATTTGTTTGAGGGTTTTACGAACTGTCTGTGAATATCCCCCAAAAGATTCCAAGGCCAAAGGAATAAAATGAATTCCGACGGCTACATTTCTGTGCGTACTGTTCATACATCCCGTCGTCAGCGGTTGACAGGACGAAACCACTCATCTCAGTCGCACTTGCGATAAGGCTTGATTGAAAGGAGAAGTGACGGTAGCATCTAAAGCAGTTAGATGACCCAAAATCTGTACAGGTGAGAATTGTCGCCTGGTCTGGAGTTGTTGGGCAGTAAACTCTACTGCTCACAGATGGGGGACAACTGGGCTCCCACGTAAGCTGATATGACCTTGTCTTGTATACGATTGTGACGAGCGATCCTGTAGCACCGACCAAGGCATGACTCAGAATGGCTGCCCATTACATCTCTAGAGTCCCAGATTTTCAAAATGGACATTCTCCCTCGTTATCATGCATTTTAACTTCCAGTCGATATTTAAGGGCAGCACGGTAAACTTTGCTTAATTTTCGATTCTCTATGACAGCTTTGACCATTAACTTTATTTTTCATTGGTAAACTTTGACATGAAGCTGTTTTAGCAGTTGCCTTTAGTGTTTGCCTGAATGATTGATTTCAGTTGATGAACTAATAGTTGGCGTCCAATTTTTCATAGATAAAATAACTGTTCAGCTGTTTTTCACTACGTAAGTGAAAGATCTCATATAATTTGTTTCGAGTTCCTCAATTTCTACTGAATCAAGTTTTTCAATAAAAGAATCGGTACTCGGCTAAAAAATTCCCTGAAGGTCTACAAATGACGTCGTTATAGTTTATCGTTTTTTAAGATATGAAGTCAAAACGACAAGAATTTCGGCGAACGTTTCAATTGCCTTTTAGTGGTATATTGCCGCCAATTGAGTTCAGCCGCTCCAGATTTTGAAATGGGGAGAAATTTAACTCACGCAAAACGCAGGAAGCCAAGGGCGAAAAAGCGACCCGAGAAGATCTGTTCACAGTTTTTTTTTTACCTTTTCTTGTTTATGAATGGACAGATTCAAGTAGTTATTATATTCACACTGCAATAGTAAGAGGAGCGAAAATCGAATAACGCGTGTCATTCAAAGTGCTTTCAAAGTGATGTAAAAAATGGTGTTTAAACCTATTTTCTGCATTTTAGAGCGAATTTTGCGCGTGCGGTAATTTGATTTCGGTTTTCGCTGTTTCTCTTTTCTTTTCCCGTACCAACACGTTTGTAACACAAAACAGTTGTTCTAAATAATCACAGTTGCACCTATTTAAACCCCTCAAAAAGAAACTAATGGTTTTTGATTATTTGACGCTATTTGACTGCATGAAAAAAGGTTTTTTGCCTTTTTCTGTCGTTCCTTTTGTTGCCTTGTTATTTAGTCCCATCAATGATAGATCGAGGTGACAGACGTGGCAGGTGGCAGTCGCAAATTTAAACCCAAGAATTATACTTTATTGAACTCGTCAAAAATTTGTCTCGATCCCAAAAATTGTTGTGAGTTGGTCCCCAGACCCCACTAAATCAATTTAGGTAAGTTTTGACCCTATAATAAAGAAAAGTTTTTTTTGGGAAAGTTGTTTTTAAATTCCGTTTTATTATCAAAAGAGTCAGTCATGGCATGTATGAGGGGATTGCACACAATCATGTCCTCATCAGAGATCGAGACCTGGCCGCAATCCTTGAAATTTTATAATCTTTTAACTGTTTTCTTTTATTTTCAAATTCAAATTTAGCCATTCTGAGGTTTTTAGGCTTGGAAAATTATATTTTTTTCAATTTTTTTTTTCAGTTTTCAGCTTTGGTTCCAAATTTTTACCACTTTTGCAAAATATGTTATTCAGGGCCTGCATGTGTTGCGTGGACCATAACATGCTCTCTCGGCCACAGAGTTTTTCCATCGAATTCAGTATGATGCCTCACAGCCTTGGAGAACAGTTGAGAAAAGTATTGATGAAAAATTTTAGTTGATGTCCACTTATCAAACTGCCAGTGCTCGGAGGGCACTGCCAGACAACAAATAATAAAGACATTACAAATCCAATACCTAGATATCGCAAGTAGTGGACAAAACAGGAGTACCGATCAGCCACCCGAATTGCCCCATTTCCCTACACGCTTTCAGCGTATAGGGAAACTGGGCCAAATCGCGCGTCTAATCGGTACCCCTGTTTTATCCACTACGACAAGCTAGCCAAAGTCATGCGTCTAATGGGCACCCCTGTCTTATCCACTACTATACATACAAATTTATTTCGTCACAAAACAGATATTTTCCCCTTGTTTTAAAAAAATATAAACAATTTCACCTAAAATTTTATATGTATATACATGTTCTTCAAATCTATCCCTAGTATAGCTAAATCTATATCTATGTAAATGAACACATAATCTGCATTTTTGTGTTTTCAACATAAAACAAGAAATAAATTTATTAAGCTTACACATATTACAAGTTAAATATATCTCGCTTCACCATAATGTTTACTCATATGGTCATTTCTATCTTTCCCTTTAAGGACCACTTTACACATAACACATTCATAAGGTTGCTCTCCACATTTATAACAACAATCTTTCCCCTGTATTTCTCTACAATTGAGACATTTTGAAATTATTTTTTATATTTTGAAAATTCATTTCTTTCCCTAAAAAATGGATATTTAACAAAAGTAACGAGTGTATTATCTGCAATTTATCTTTCAGTTCAAAGGAAGAAATTCTCAGACACACTTTAACAAGCGAAAACTTAGAAAGAACCAGAGAGCTGATTGATGATGAAGATAAAGACTCTTATTTATAAAGCTGAACCTAAAACTGAGATCAAACCTAAAACTGAGACTAAGCCTTAAACTGAGACTAAACCCAAAACAGAGACCACACCTATAACTGAGACTAAGACCAAAACTGAGACAAAAACTGAGACTGAACCTAAACCTAAAACTGAAACTAAGGCTAAATCTTTAACTGATGATAATATCTATACTAGCATTAAATACGAATGTAAAGAATGTGTTGAAACATTTAGAAGTAAAGTAGCTCTTACTTCCCACTCATATAGCCATAAAAGAAATTGTGTAGAGGATACTGACGACTATGATATAAACTCTAGTTTGAACATGAGAGATTTTTTTACTGACAAAGCTGGAAACTACATTGAAGATATAGATGAAGCAATTATTCACTCGGAAGAAATTAAAAATGTTACCAGATCAGAATAGTTAGGAGATTGAAATAAAAGACTACAGTAGAATGTGACTACCAGAAGAGAACTGAAGAAGAAGTTAAAATCACAAAAATATTCCTCAATACGGACTATATTATTAAAAGGGCTATATATGATTACAGTAACTTCAAACAATGGTTAGATTTCGAAAAAGAAATATTTGAGGGTTGTGGCTATGACTTTGAGTTTCTTGGAGGAAGAAGTATTCAGTTAAAAATTGAACCAACTAAAGCATCTATTGGTAGCTATATAGAATTACCACCAGATCTAAAAAATTCTAAATCAATATTAATTATACGTAATTTTAAATATAACTGTCTACAACAATCGATTACCGACTGGCTACATCCAGCTAAAGACCATGCTAAATCCTGAAAGTAATTATGTAAATAATCTAATTGAACCAAAACAGCAAGATGAAGATGACTTTGCTCATGTGTTAAGAATACAGAAATTATATAATTTTAACATATGGCTATATACTCCTCCTGGTGAGGTTAACGTAGAGCTATTTGAACCAGCCCTTGATTTCGTTTAAAATAGAAAAGATGTTAGAATATTAATTTGGGAAAATAGTGGGGTAGAACACTGTGCTCTAATTAAAACAATAGAAACCTTAATTGATAGACCAAATAACAGCCATCCTAAATATTGTTATTGCGATAAATGTAAACATTGGTTCTTTCCACAAATTAAATTTGACAAACACATATGTACCCACTCATTTAAATCAGAAATCATTTGCCCTAAGAAGAAAAAAATTACTTTTATAAATGAACACAAACGTCAAAAATTAAAAAAAATATTATGACTGCCGATATAGAATGTTGTGTCGTCAACGTTACAAAACATAGAAACAAATAGGTAATAGCCGAACACATACCAAAAAGTGTGAGTTACATATGCGAGGCACAGACAAAGATGTTGGGGATACCGACCTCCGGTCATGTACCTCCACAGACGAAGTCCCGTTTAACGACAAACTTCAAATACTACTTCCATCTGGAATGTATGAAAAGATTTGCTAGAGATCTATTAGAAATAGAAACTGAAGATATCACGAAGCCAAAAACACCTGTCTTATATATGGTAAAACATGTATTTTTAAAGTAAGAGATCACTGTCATGAAACTGGTAAATATAGAGGGCCCGCATGTAAAATATGTAATCTAAGATATAAACAAGAAAACTTCATTCCCCTTCTATTCCATAATGGCTCTGGCTATGATTTCAATCTACTATATAGTGAACAATTTAAACAGAATAAGGACAGAGGAACAGTAGATAACATACCATAAGCTGCCGGTAAGTCTAAGACGTTTAATATTGGTTATGTGAAAATCTAAGAAAGTTTTAACTTCTTAGCTATGCCTCTAAATGAAATGGCGAAGATATACGGTTGTACACCTAAGAGTTTATATCTATATGAATACTTTAATTTAGATTCGTGTGATAGTGGAACTATTAGTGGTAGCAAAGCAACCTAAAATAATCTTATCGGTAACCTAAAAATAGAAGGATTTATTTCTTTTCTCATTAATAAATTACACACACAGAAAAAAGTACATATCTTTAATAGAAAAAATAGTCATAAAACTGCTAAAAATCTAACTATAGCGTATTTACAGAACAATGTGGAAATATTAGACAATTGCATGAATGAATATGTTAAACTAAGTATGGATGTATTCAAGCTCAATCCTTTTTGCTATGTAAGTCTCCCTGGTTACAATATTGATTGCTGGTTAATGTCAAGTGATACTATATTAGATACATTACGAGATGAACAAAAGTTCGATGATTTTATTGAAGCAAAGAGAGATGGTACATGTGGTATAAAGGGTGATAGAATAGTCTACACAAGTAAAAGTAACCAGACTATCTGGTACATAGACGCAAACAACCTACATGGCTGGGCAATGATACAAAAGCTACCTTACAAAGACATAAGTACAATATCATATCTCGAGATAAAATATTAAATATTACAGATGATAGTGAACACGGTTATTATATAGTTTGTGATATTAATTATACCGATGATTTTATAGATAAAACGGAGCAACTATCTCTAATGCCTTATAAAAGAAAGGTTAATGATAATGAGTTAGGCATTAGCGAAGGAGAGAAAAGTAGAGCCAGAACAGAGAAACTAAACTTAGACCAAAAAAATAAATATGAATGTATAGTTCATTTTAGATTGTTAAAGTTCTATGTTCAGATGCGAGCTAAAGTAACTAAATTACATAGAGTAATTAAATTTAAACAAGGTTATGTATGTAGAGATTATATTGATATTAAAACTAAAAATGAATATCAGCTAAAATTGATGCAAAGAAGGGTTTAAGCAAATTAATGGTCAACTCATTATATGGAAGAATGTGCATGAATCCTCTACCCTTTCTTTAAAGCAAGTTCTTACATGATAAAGAAAAAATATTGAAAAGTTTAAGCAAATCAACTTTTAAGAATATAACTAGATATGAGAATTATAGCCAACGTGAGTACACAAGAAAATAGAATATGATTTACCAATAAATGTAGTTGTTACTATATTAGAATTAAAAATATTCTAAAACCATCACTAAAAGACTTACAACTACATTACAAGGATACTGATAGTTTTGTATTAAGCTTTACTAGTGTCAATATCCCAGACGAACACATGGACCTAATCACTCTAGACATACCAAAGAAACCTAACAAAAAAGTACCAAGTAAGTTCAAACAAGAATTTGGAAGTAAACCCATAGAACAGTTTGTAACTCTATCACCTAAGAAATTTAGCTTTAAATATTCTGGTAAATGGAAAGCCAAATAAAAGGAAATAAAGAAATGTAAAAATACTAAACATGAAAACTATTATAATGCAATAATCTATGACGCAGAGAGAACTGTAGACGAATGTAGAATACAAAAAGTCGGAGATAATATGACAACAACAGAAACAAGTAAGACTAGTCTCAACACTTTCGATGAAAAAAGATTTTATGTAAATAATATTAAAAGCTATCCTCATGATGAAAATTTGTATCTGCTCAAAAGAGATTTATTAAATAAAATTAAAACTACTTCAATAGAGCTATTAATAAAACTAGGGCCAGACGAAAGTAATGATCCAAGAAGCGGCAAATTCGTTGACCTGTTAATAAATAGTTTTAAAGAGTTAACTGTTAATGATGATAGAGAGTTAATTGAAGCTGCTATTACACTATATAACGATTTATCACAATATTATTAATAAAAAATGTCTAAGCTAGACACACTTACAGAATTAACTAAACTAGAAAAGGAAAACAGAAGAAACAGATTAGAAGATAAATTAAAACAACAAGAATATGATGGTGACATAGAAGAGTTATTTGATCCAGTAATTAATTTCTATTGTTGAAGCATGCCGGACCCATAGTGAAGCAATGCAAGCTCTTCAAAACCAAAGTTTAGCAGAACTAGCCGACGACACCTCAAGAGATGTGGGGTACCAGCGACAAAGCAGCTTTCTTGATGAACGAGCTGCTCTCTTATCACCCTCACCTGTTCCACCTGTAACATTAAAAGATGATAAAGGTAAAACATTTGCTGTAGATAATGAAATGATTGACATTTTTTTTACTAATGGGTAAAAAACAAATAAACAATTCGAATTAAAAACAGCTGATCCAAATTTAATCAAATTTGAAATAAATAGTATGAATGTATCTTTAGTACCTGATGGTACAAAAATAAAAGGTAAAATCTAAGATATTTCTGAGGGGTTTTCTATGTTTTTTACTCATAAAGATGTAACCAAAAGAGACATAAAAAGTGATAAAAACAAAGTAGAACAATTTCTAAGTGATTTCGGTTAAAAACAAGGAGGAGATACTAAAAGTAATAGATCAAAACTTATAAGAATATTAGCTAGTATTGCATCGCCAAGAATGGTTTCGACTAGCGAATATGAAAAGTACCGACGCGATGCTAACGATTAAGAACAAAAGGCAGTAGTAGAAGGAGAAGAATAAGAAGAAGAAAAAATGAAACTATTTACGAGAGTAACGAAGAAGTGAAAGCTAGTGGTCTGAGCAAAGCCAAAGCCAACCCCGACTATTTAATAGAAAGATGAGAAATACTAATAATAGAAACAAAGGCTGGTCGTGATGGATTGTATGATGAAATGTTTAATATATTAAAACAACTATTTTTAATGAATATTATTAATCAAGAGCAACTAGATAATTTTATATTTAAATATGGTAAATGAGCAAGGTCACAACTACGTTGATCAGCGAAGCCAATTCACGGGTTGGGGAACCTGCTTGGGGAACCAAGGTCGGAGCCACTTCGCAGCTGAATGAGCTTTCTGCAAAGCAGAGAGTCAAACCCACAAAAACAATTGAAGCTAAACAACAACTATTAGCTAAAAAGTTATATAATCCAATGATAACAAATTTAAAAGAGAAAGAATTTTTCCGCTATATAAAGATGAAACTTGGTCCGCTGATTTGATTGACAAGTCGTCGTTAAGTAAACATAACAAAAATTACAAATTACACAACATTACAGATTACACAATAAACAACATCTGACAAGGTAATTTCAAATACTATTTTGGTCTGGACTACATCAAAAGATTTGCTAGTGAGCTATTAGAAATCGAAACAGAGAATAAATTCAAGTGTAATGAAAAGATCATATGTAATAAAGAAGATAAACAATATAAAACAAATAAAGTAAATAATATTAAAAGCTATCCTCATGATGAAAACTTGTATCTATTCAAAAGAGATTTATTAAAGAAAATTAATCCTACTTCAATAGAGCTATTAATAAAACTAGGGCCAGACGAAAGTAATGATCCAAGAAGCGGCAAATTCGTTGACCTGTTAATAAATAGTTTTAAAGAGTTAACTGTGAATGATGATAGAGAGTTAATTGAAGCTGCTATTACACTATATAACGATTTATCACAATATTATTAATAAAAAATGTCTAAGCTAGACACACTTACAGAATTAACTAAACTAGAAAAGGAAAACAGAAGAAACAGATTAGAAGATAAATTAAAACAACAAGAATATGATGGTGACATAGAAGAGTTATTTGATCCAGTAATTAATTTCTATTGTTGAAGCATGCCGTAGTACAAAAGGCAGTAGTAGAAGGAGAAGAATAAGAAGAAGAAAAATGAAACTATTTACGAGAGTAACGAAGAAGTGAAAGCTAGTGGTCTGAGCAAAGCCAAAGCCAACCCCGACTATTTAATAGAAAGATGAGAAATAATAATAATAGAAACAAAGGCTGGTTGTGATGGATTGTATGACAAAATGTTTAATATATTAAAACAACTATTTTCAATGAATATTATTAGTCAAGAACAACTAGATAACTTTATATTTGAATATGGTAAATGAGCAAGGTCACAACTACGTTGATCGGTGAAACCAATTCGCGGATTGGGGAACCTGCTTGGGGAACCAAGGTCGGAGCCGCTTCGCAGCTGAATGAGGTTTCTGCAAAGCAGAGAGTCAACCCACAAAAACAATTGAAGCTAAACAACAACTATTAGCTAAAAAGGTATATAATCCAATGATAACAAATTTAAAAGAGAAAGAATTTTTCCGCTTTATAAAGATGAAACTTGGTCCGCTGATTTGATTGACAAGTCGTCGTTAAGTAAACATAACATTAATTACAAATTTATATTAACCTTTATAAACATATTCTCAAAATATGCCTGGGCTATACCTTCAAAGAATAAATCTGGTATATCTATAATCAATGATTTTAAAATAATCTTATATGTTATTGATAATTTACATATAGCGATTTAGAAGCTGTATTTAAAGAAAGAGTTAATAGAACACTAATGCATATAATTAACAAACCAATGTTCATAAATGGTGATGGTAATTGAGTAAATCTATTGAATGATGCTGTTGTAACATATAACAATAATGAACACACAACAATAAAAATGACACCTGTTGATGCTTCTAATAATCCTGATAAAGTTAAATATATCAGGGAACCTGCTGGGTTTAGCACGGACAAAGTCTGTTCACAGATAATTACTTCTAGTAAACCCAGCTACACCCAACTATAACTTATTTTCGGTGATTAAGTTAGAAATGCTGATAAACGTAACATTTTCTCTAAAGGATATACATCGAATTGGAATAGAGAATTTTTTAAAGTAAATTAAGTACTAAGAACACAACCATCAACATATAGAATAGAATATATCGATGAAGAAATCATAGAAGGCAAATAATATGAGCAAGAATTATTCAAATCTGATTTTGAATCTAATGATGAGGTTTTGAAATCTTTAAACACAGTTCTTACTGTAAACAAATACAAAGATGAAAAGATATAAATACAACCAGGCCAAACAGTCATAATCAAATTTTAGTCTTTCACCAAGTAAGGCCCACCATTTAGTCTTAGAAGATAATAATAACGTTGATATTAAAGGATACCTATAAAAATACGAATGTACACCCTCCCTTAGATGAAAAAAATGAAATAAATATTTCAAGTAAAAATATAGCGGAACAAAGAAAAGGCGAGTTTAGTTTGATAAAGCTACAACTAAAAGATTACATCTAAATAAAACACTAGTTAATGATGAACTAATTATTGAGTTTATTAAATCAGCAAATGAAGTTGCCAACACAACTTTTGTAATAAAGTTGCTAAAGATACTATCTCTAATTATAATAAATTAAAAGCAGAATGTCATAATAATAATTTTAATCAAAATTTTGCTAACAAACAATTAGATGATATGTTTACTACGGGTCTAAGGGATTTTCAAAAAATTTATTGAAAACATTACTTCTGCTGTTGATGAAGCTCTTATAAAGAATAAAAAGACAATATTACAATATATAATAGCAATATTATTTGAGAGTAAGCCAGTAGACAAAAAAGAACAAGCAAGACTTGAGATGCAAAATGATTTTAATCATGAGGATAGTATGAAAAAGATTTGGAGTTATTTCTGTGTATAGTCTTAACTTTACTTTTAGCTTTGGTTAAAGCCATAGTTATAACTATAATCATAGCCATAGAGATAATCATAGTTATCTGCGAAGCAGGTTCCCTTATAGTCTTAGTTATAGTTTTACCAGAAACTAAGACAATACTTAGTTAATTAAAATGGAAGAAACTAAACCTAGTGCACATTTACTTTACCCCAATTTTAACACCTTCTCAGAACTATACATAAATGATATTATCCTAGCTAATAATAAAGATTAATAACAATATTAATTTTTTGAAAGATATTAGAAATTATTGTGAAACTGAAACTAAGAACTATAAAAAGAAGCTAAGCAAATATGAAACTTAAATTAATATAGCAGAGATAACTGAAATAGCATTATCTTCAATAGCAAAAACAGCAACAACAACAACATCAATTGCATTAACGGGTATAGTATTACCTTATTCTACACCAACCGCTTTGCTAGAGCAACTGTTTGTATTTCATTATCAAAAAAACTTTAATACTAAAAAAGAAATAAAATTAAAAAGTATTCTCAAATGTATATACTAGCTAAACAGTTTAGTTAGAAGTTTAACAAATTTTTTCGTGAATCAATAAAATATAATGAGATAGATAATGATTAATGCAAAGAATTAGTTAAAATATATGAAGATTATAGGAAAAATAAGAAAGTAAAGTTAAACATGTTTTTAAACTAATGTTAGTAGTATTTAGTAATAATAACAAATTCAGTAATAATAATATTAGTCTTGTTATTCATAGATAATTTTGGTTATAGCCATAGTAATAGTCATAGACATAGTTAGTGTTATATTTATAGTTTTAGTTATAGCTTTGTTATAGTTAAGCTTTAGTTATAGGTATAGATATATTTGAACTATAGGTATAGTTATAGTTATAGCTATAGCTATAGTTATAGTTTTAGTCATAGCTATAGCTATAGTCATAGTTATAGTCATAGCAATCGCTATAGCTATGGTTGAGCTAATAATAAATCTTCTCTATACCTAAATATAAGCCTCTACCTTTTTTTAATACCTTTTCACCCTCTCCAGTTGTTGCAAATTTAATTAGCTCGGGTGTAGCTGCTATAGTTGCTTTAGGGTTTCTAGTTGCAGCTGCATTTCCTATTCTACTTGCTATTTCTAATCCTCTCGAAGGATTATTAGCATATTTCTTTTCAAAGTTAACTGCAGCTCGGCCCACAACTCTTTAAGAAATATTTTAATCCTTCTATTTCTATTGTTGCATCAGATAGTGTCATAGATTTAATTCTTTTACATTTAGTACAAGAACATTTAGTACAAGTACATTTAGTACAAGATCTTGGTACCTTTTGATGAAAGGGATCCGCGAATACCAGTAGTACCACTATAATGTCTACCATCAACACAATATGGATTAGTTTTGAACTTCAGTACAAGACTCATTCCTATATATAAAAGTAATGAATTCAAAAATTATAACCACTTTGATTTAAAGCCTAAGCCTAAGCCTAAGACTAAGCCTAAGACTAAGACTAGAGCTGCAGGTAAAAGTCTGACTAAAGCAAATGAAAAGAAAGTAGACATTATTTATGCTAACGGATTTGTTAAATAAACTAAGTCTGGCTAAGACTATAATTATACTAACTATATTAACTAAATTAACTATAGTTTTAGACATAACTATAACTATAACTAGAGTATTAACTATGACCCTAAATGGAGCATTAACTATAACTATAGCTAGAGTGTTAACTATATCTATAACGAGAGCTATATCTATAATGAGACATAAATATAACTATAACTGTACTTAGGGTATTAACTAAAACTATAACTAGAACATTAACAATAACAATAACAATAACTATAACTCGAGCAATTGATATAACTAAAACTGAGACACTATAAGCCTACAGCTATCTGCGAAGCGGCTTTGTACAAAGTTTCACTGATCCACGAAGCCGTGTTGTCTACGACACGATAGACATTCGGTAATATGTAAGCTGGATGACTATATCAACCATCTTACTGCCATCACTATTAAAACTAATAATCCTGCTAGTTAGAACTAGCGCATGACATAAAGTGTCTTCAACACCACGAGCAAATTTAAAATTAAGTTGTATTGCTTTGCTCCTATATGATCGCTTTAATATCTAGAATGAAATATGTATATTCTATAAATACTTTTAAATTTTTAAATGTTTTATGATTTTTTTATGGTTTTCAAACTATACATTAACCCGGTAATTCTCCCATAAGCTACATTATAGTTATAAACACCAAGTTTAATTGTCATTCTATCATCGGGATAGGATACACTATCAATCATACAAAAACATTCAGTAACATCCATTTCATTGAATATACTAGATTCATTAGTTTGATCATTGACCTTATTATTTTCAAAAGCCACTCAACATATTGAAATATCTCAAAGCCACTCTCTACGCCTATGTCAAACAAGAATTTAGTAGCATCCTGTACATTCTTATAAAAAAACATTTTTTCTTAGAAGCTAAAGTCTAATATTCTCTTTATTTGAAACTTTCTGCACTATTATTCTATTCTCATTACTGGGATGAATACATGGTACACACAAAGTTGTATCTCTAATTTTTATATTACAAGCTTAAGCTACTGCACCAGCCCCTGCATTGAGTATCAAAATGCTCAATCATTACCATTTCTTTTTAGTATTAACTTAAAGCCTATTCCATATATGATCTTTTCTAAATAGTTTATAATTCCAAACAGATTTTTCATTTTAATCATCATATACATATGATCTCTTTGTGCAGCCTGATGATCACCTTTTAATTGTCTATCTCTTTCTTTTTGATCTCATCAACAAAACCACTTTCATATTCATCAATGGTGCTAGTTAGTAATTTATACATTGATAGATTAGGATGACAATGATTCAAATATTCAATTGTTTTCAACCAATACCACTAATAGTTTCTATTCTGATAGAGATAAAAAGTGCCATTACACCATAGTTCACTAATCTAACATTAGTATCATTAGTTATTATACCACTACCATTATCTGAAACATTAAACTCTATATCTAAATAAGATTCAGGAATGTTCAAACGATTCTCTTCTCTACTGTTTAAAAAATTAAAATTATTGTTAACTGTATTCATTGTTGCTAGATTGTTTGGCTTTCAACTTAATAACTTCCTATTGTGTATGTCGTGATTATACATACATTGTTTATCTGTTTCAAAATTCGATTTTCTGGTATAAATATTTAGCTTTTTTTTTAGGTAATGTATTTAATTATATCTACGGTTATAGCTATTGCTATCCCTGAATCGGTTTTGCCAATCAGGGCACCGGCTTTGCAGATAGCTATAGCTAAGACTATAGCTAGGACTATAGATAGAGCTACCACTATAGCTAAGACTATATATAAAGCTATAACTATAACTTTGACAATAACGGAACCATTTTCGCAGATGTTTCAGCATAACTATAGCTATCCGCGAAACGGCTTCGCAAACCAAGGATCCAGCTTCAAAGATAACAATAAGATAATTAGAATAATAAAAATAACTGCTAAACTTATATTATATGAACTACAAAAGATACTTGAAGCTCTTAACAAAAGCTAAAGAACAACATACACTTAACTTTAGAATGACAAATTCAAGAGAAAATTTAGATAAAAGATGTAGATACATATCTAGAGCTAGAGCTATATAGACCTAGAGCTAGAGCTAGATAGATCTAGAGCTAAAGCTAGAGCTAGATAGAGCTAGATCCAGATAGATCTAGATAGATCTAGAGCTAAATTTTTCCTAATAAAAATGACGGATAACGTAAATCTATATGAACTACAAAAGATACATGGAGCTCTAACTAAAACTAAGGAGGAACACACCCTCAAATTTAGAATGATAAAATCATTAGAAAGATTTAACTTTAGTGAACCTGAACTTAAGGCAACTAGATTAGGTTTAATTAAATTATCAGTTCACAATTCAGTGTTCAATGTAAACTGAAGGAGTAAAAAATTTTTATATGATAGTTCTAGGTCTAATATTAACGAAACTCTAACATCTTATTCAAGTATTATACTTGGTGCATATGAATTAACTGAAATAGCAGAGTCAAAAAAGGCAGAAACTAATGGTAATGTTATATTAGATCCTAATAATAATACAATAAAATCTATAATGGAAATAAAACAAGGAGCAATTAGCTTTGATGTAGAAAGCTCAATATCCCCGTTAAAACGGTTTAGAAAAATTGTATATAAACCAGGTAATTATACCTCTCAAAAAATATTTGGTATTATGGACTTTAATACTATTAACATTCACTGTAATTTTATATCTGTTGATAAAGATAATGGTAATAAAACCGACATACTATATACTTTTACGCTAATAGAATCACCAGCCTACCAGACAAATATAACACCAGTTAATGCCTTTTATCAAAATAATACAGAAGAAAGAATGGAAAATATAGAGTTTCAAATTACAGATGAGCAAGGAAGAACAATCGACTTTAATGGTGATGTAATATGTTTGACTTTACCTTTAATTTAAGATATAGTTATAGTTATAGTGATAGTTATAGCTTTAGTTATAGTTATAGATATAGATACGAATATAGTTATAGTTATAGTTATATTTATATTTATAGTTATAGATATAGTAATAGTTATAGATTTAATTATAGTTATAGTTTTAGTTATAGATATAGTTATAGCTATAGTTATAGTTAACGTTATAGTTATAGTTATGGTTATAGTAATAGTTATAGTTATAGTTATAGTTTTAGTTATAGTTATAGTTATAGTTATAGTTATAGTTATAGTCATAGTCATAGTCATAGTTATAGTTATAGTTATAGTTATCGTTATAGTTACAGATATAGTTACAGTTATATTTACAGTTATAGTTATAGTTATAGTTATAATTATAGTTATAGTTATAGTCATAGTAATAGTTACATTTATAGTTAAAGTTAGAATTATAGTTATAGTTATAGTTATATGTATAGTTATAGTTATAGTTATAGTTATAGTTATAGTTATAGTTATAGTTATAGTTATTGTGATAGTTATAGTTATAGTTATAGTTATAGTTATAGTTATAGTTATAGTTATAGTTTTATTTATAGTTATAGATATAGATATGAATATAGTTATAGTTATAGTTATATTTATATTTATAGTTATAGATATAGTAATAGTTATAGATTTAATTATAGTTATAGTTTTAGTTATAGATATAGTTATAGCTATAGTTATAGTTAACGTTATAGTTATAGTAATAGTTATAGTTATAGTTATAGTTATAGTTTTAGTTATAGTTATAGTTATAGTTATAGTTATAGTTATAGTTATAGTTATAGTTATAGTTATAGTTATAGTTATAGTTATAGTTATAGTTATAGTTATAGTTATAGTTATAGTTATAGTTATAGTCATAGTCATAGTTATAGTTATAGTTATAGTTATAGTTATCGTTATAGTTACAGATATAGTTACAGTTATATTTACAGTTATAGTTATAGTTATAGTTATAATTATATTTATAGTTATAGTCATAGTAATAGTTACAGTTATAGTTAAAGTTATAGTTATAGCTATAGTTATAGTTATAGTTAGAGTTATAGTTATTGTGATAGTTATAGTTATAGTTATAGTTATAGTTATAGTTATAGTTATAGTTATAGTTATAGTTATAGTTATAGTTATAGTTATAGTTATAGTTATAGTTATAGTTATAGTTATAGTTATAGTTATAGTTTCAGTTATAGTTATAGTTATAGTTATAGTTATAGTCATAGTTATAGTTATAGTTATAATTATAGTATTAGTTATATTTTAATCTTTTATCTATAATGTATCAATAAAATAACAATAATATATCTGTAATTTATCTATAATAGAACTATAATAAATTCATACCCCTTATCATTCTTAGCTTACCGTTAATAATAATTTTATTTTTAGATACATCAATGACAATGTAATTATAAGACTCTCTCCACACTTCATTACATAAACTAATAAAATCTTTATATGTAAGTTCAGCATAATTAAACAAATCCTGATATATAGATATGGCTTTACGTCTTTGTTCAAATAAAATAAATCGATTACAATTCTCTTTAATATACTCTCCATCCAAAGAGAAAAGATTTTGCAAAAAATATATCACATTACATTTATTATGTCTACCACTGCAGAAGTATTCATTAATAACTGATTCTTTTGCTTTGAAATCACCAAATTTCATAAGTTTCATTAACCCTTTTGCTAATTGATCAGGTGAAGGTGAATCTTTTACATTTTTTAAAAACTCATTATCTGCTCTTTCATTAGAACTTTCGAGATCTTCTTATTGATCGCCTATGGGTCCGATTATGTATAGTTTATCAAAAAAATTCTCTTATAATTCGATTCTTTAAAAGCCATTTCTTACCACATTCACTAGGACCTGATATTATACAACTGATATTTTCTGGCAAATATATAGCTTTTTCAATGTCATTAACATTGACATCAGCCGAGGGCTGCGGTTGAAAACCCATGACATTGTCTTTATCATTGACAGTGTCTTTGACTCTATCATTGACTCTATCATTGACGTTGACATTATCAATATTATCTTTAAGATTACAATAAATGCCACTACTACAACTTAAATGAAAACACTGATTTTATATTTCAGGAAATTTAACTTGATTAATTAGAATATTAAGAGCACTCTTAACTCTAAATCCTCTATCAATACGATATATCATGTATAAACAATATGCACCACAAAGACTCATCGTTTTGTTGTGTTTTATCATCTGACCCTAGATCAACATATTCTTCTATAAATACTGGAGGGGTCACCACACCAAAACTATCAAAATAAAAGACAACACCACCTTCTCTCCTTATAAATAAAAGCCAATGAGTACCATCGGCTGGATGTAAATTAACAATAATGTTAAAGTCACTGTCGCTGATGATATCTAGTGTTTGATTTCTCATTACTATTTCAATTGGTATTAAACTTATACCTCTAGCTATATTTCCTATTTGAATATTACTCATAGCTTTATTATCAAAACTAAATTTAATTATAAATTCCTCCAAAAATAGAAAAATTATTTTGAGTTATGTAAATTCTTTAGTCAGACTAAGTCATAGACTATGTCATTGACTAGAACTTCGACTAGGAATTTGACTAGGTCTTCAACAGGAGGCCGCGGGGTGAAGCCCGTTGACTAGGTCATTGACTGGGTCCTTGTCTAGATCACAGACTAGGTCTTCGGCCGGAGGCCGCGGGGTGAAGCCCGTTGACTAATTCAAACTTTTACGCCATAAGAAAAGTTAGTATAGTTTTGATTATTATATTATTGTATGTTCTTGCGTTTATTATTTATGATATTGTGCCTAGTAAATATAATGCATTAGAAACAGGATATGACGAAAAATTAAAAGAATTTGAATATGAAAAGTCCCCATTACATACTATTGTTTATGGTGGCTCTGGTAAAACAAATTTGGTTAAACAATATTTACAGTTGCACACGGAGGAAGAAAGACCTATCATTTTTGTGTGTGAAGATAAATCAGATTGGGAAGGATATAATACAACAGCTGGTATTGGAGAAATCATGGAAAATAATATAGGAGGTTTCAAAGAAGCTGCATTAGTACTTGATGACATGGGTGGTAAGTTAAATAAACAAATAACCTATTATTTTACAATTGGGAGACATCATGATATTCAAATGATTGTTATGTGTCATAAATCGGCTCAAACAGATAATATATAGGCCTAGTGCAGATACTAAATATATATATATATATATATATATATATATATATATATATATATATATATATGTATATATATATATATATATATATATATATATATATATATATGTTACAACATATAATAATGCTGCATTCCTTGATAACTTCAAAAGTACTTTTAAATCTAATCATAATTTCAGTGATGTGTTCAAAACAGTTTTGTCTGTGGAGGCAAAAAGATTTTATCTACAAAAACTAAAAAATATGAGCTCGTGGCAAACCATGGGACTTTACCTAACCTTGAATTTCAATGCAGAATCATAAAATGTAACCCCAAAAATGCCTCATTTATTATCATAGATAAAATTAGAAATATAGTATATGATTCTTCTATTAGAAATATTAATGTTGAGGCGTTGAGTCTTAGATGAGACTTAACAAGTGAAGATGATTACAATGTAATCAGTTATCTAACACTAGAATGAAAGATCCAATACAAGTGAAAAAAACAATATCTTTTTATTTTAATAAAAAAATCTCAAGCATAGAGGATTTGAAATTCAAAATGATGTTTTAACAAAAGAACAAATTAGAGCTATATGGTTAAATTGGACTTCTGCTGGTTTTAGTATTCTGGGTAGAGGATTAATGATATATAATTATATGGGCGAGGTAGCTTCGCCTGGTAATGCAAAAAAGCTGCTGGTTTAGCGGATACTACTGCTAACCATGCAATAAATAAAGCCAATATGTTAGTTAATAACCACCAAAGTTACGGCTACGGTGAAGACCAAGAAAATGAAAGCAAACATAGAGATAACTATGAACACAATTACGACACGGAGTGGTTTAATGAAAAAGATAGAGAACAGAATCCATATATTGTTAACCCAATTTAACGATGTCCTTTTTAAAAGATAAGTACATTAACAAAGCTACTAAGTGTTTTAAAAAAGCTGGTGTTGTAGCTATGAGTGGAAAGTTTTCTACTAACGGGAAATCTACAACGGCTGTTATCAACTATCTATCAAAAAACTATGCTAAAGAGGGGGAAACACTTATAGTTAAAAGATATAAGAAGTGTTATTTAAATACTAATGCTAATAATCATCTCTCAGAGTTATATAGCTCTAAAAGATCGTGTTATGGATTTAATTGAAAATTTGCTCGTAGTAAATAATGGTTTATAGTTGTTTCTAGTGTAAAAAAGAGTTTGGGGGATAATTTTCCGTCAATAGTCTTTATGCTAGACTTCATGATGACAAGAGATGTGTGTAAATGTAAATATGATTTACTTAGAGGTGTTTGAATTAAGAATGATTGTAGTAAGAGTGAGAGTGGAGAAGAGAACGTAGACAAAATTAATGACTTGGTTAAAGATACAGCTTAAAGTAAAGCCCATAAGTTTGATAAGAGTTTTGATGAGAGTCTTGATAACAATTTTGATAAGTGTTTTGATAAGGGTGTTGAAACGATTTTTGATAAGAGTTTTCATTAGAACTTTATAAGGGTTTTGATAAGAATTTTGATAAGAGCCTTGATATAGACGAAGATGAAGATTATATTTATAAGAGAAGCGACTTCATAGCTAATAGTGCAAAAGGGATTAGTCACAAGCCAAGAAGAATCTGTAAAAAAGGTAAAAAATATAATCTTGTACCAGATTTTGATTTAAAAAGTATATATGTAAGGATTGTAATGCTAGTAAGGTTAAATGTGAACATTGTAGTTCTAACGTTAGTTTTTTTTGGATTAAGAAGTTATATTAAAAGAGTACGCCCAAAAGCGGATTTACCTAGAGGTGGTTAATTTAAAAAAGAGGCAGGTTACTCTTGCAAATAATATTTTCTATTTTCTAAACTTGAAGCTAGTGTTGATATTGATGGTTAATAGAAATTTGGAAAAAGTTTAAACCCACCGCACAATACGCATGACACGCATGATATGCTTGAATTTAAGTAGGGCCTCATGCGTATTCGTGCGGGCGTGCTTATTCTAATGTTTTGTGATCATGTCCCACATTTCTGATTTTAGATTTAAAACAGACAAAAATAACCCAAACTGTAGAGTTAAGCTGGTATATATATTTTTTGAATTTTAATTTTTGGAAAAATTAATTTTTAAAAAAAAAACATTTAAAAAATGTTTTTCTTACATATTTAGCAACCATTAATAGTGCATGAAGCCAAGATATTACTCAAACGCGAATTACTGTCACTATCTGCAAATCAGTTTACCAATTATGCACAAAGAACAACTGAAAGAAATTAGCTCGAAAAATTTAAAATAGCTTTAGTTTTTCTCTTCCCGAATCTGGCGAATAATCAAAAGAAAATTTCGGAGTTTACCATACAATCACCAACAAATATGACTTTTGCACTGAAGACCTAGAGTTTCTGTTTGAAGATTTCTTCGAACGAAAAGACAAAATCCATTACTAAATTGCATCAGATTATTTACGACTGATTGTGACTAATCTGTTGTTGGTTCCGAATATTCGACAAAACTGCTGCGTTGTTAACCAAACCTCATGACATCAACATTACAAAGAAAAGGCAACGTTATGAAAAACTGTTTACATTCTGTTGATATCCTTTTCTACAGCCAATCAGAGATGCAATTTAGATATGAAGAGCAGTATAAATAGGGCTTGAAAAATACAAGAAATCGGTTGAACTTCAGACAATTGTTGATATTATAGCAATGCACATAGTCAGTTGCTCTTACTGGCTTTAACGAAGCCTAAGCCTAGTTTGAACATTGGTGTTAATGAAACCAATAGAGAGAGACTTGCTAACATTAAAATTAGAAAAAATTTGTTATTTTTATTGGATTTAAATATTGCAAATCCACCCTAACAACAAGAGCTAACTGTACTAGATTGAATCTCTGCAGCAAAATAGCCAAGTTACCGGGCCACAATTGGTTGGAATTAGATTTTCAATTTCGGCTGATAAATTGAGTTACTAAAAAAATTTCGAGTGAGAAGTTTTATTCAGTATAATGATATCAATAATAATGTTAAAAACATTTCTCAAAAAGCAAACACTTTTATCAGTTATAAAAATTGTAATTCTGTCATGCACCTAGATTGTAGCTGACTATCCTTCTAAACTTCTGCTAAGAAGACTTTCTCAGTTTATCACGGAACAATAAATTTTGTGGCAAGTTCACTTCAAACTTGTCCAGTGTTTCCTGATGCTCGAAGTGTAGTAGGTCCCTCCTGATCCTGGTAAGGAACAACTGGTAGAGTTCTGCTTTTGGTTTATTTTCGGTTCTGCTTTTGTTTGTTTTTGGTTTTAGAAAAGACAAAATTCATTACTAAATTGCATCAGATTCTTAACGATTGGTTGTGATTTAAATGCGTCAGGTATGAATTTGTTCTCTTTACCAAATGTAACCATTTGAGTTGTTAGGTTAGTCAACTCGTTAAAATTTTCTTCGGACAAAGAAGTATTTGCTAAAACTCCAGTCATTAATGTCTCTTCAAATAAAGAAAATTGTTTGAAATTTTTCGCTAGTTTTTGTAATGAAGTGAAACTCATGATGAATAGCCAAAAAGTGACAGGTAGAAAAAAGGTCTACTAAGGTAAAATAATTCTAGAACACTCTTTTTCTAGAATATACCGACATATTTGATAACTTAAAATTTGTTATGTTTTCGCAAGTAATTACCTGTTTTAAAGTAAAATAATGATTAAATCCTTCTATTAAATTGACTACTTTGTATAACTTAATAACTTATTCTGAATTAAATAGAATATTAAATAATACTTAAACTTGCTAGCTAATATTTAAAGACATTTTACATTCGAAATTTTCACTCGTTTGATATCGTTCTGTTAATGGTGGCGGCTATTTTTGTTAATTGAGGCGGCCATTATAGCATGACACTTTTTTGTCATTTTCATCATTTCCTTTTATAGACTGCTAGACTGCGCAAAATTGTGCACGTAGTGGTCGATATATCCACGATGCTAACGCACGCATGCGGTGAATTATACTTTTTTATTTTTAAAAAAGGGGGAAAATGTCTGTGTTTTGTGATGAAATAAATTTGTGTGTATAGTAGTGGGTAAGACAGAGGTACCGGTTAGACGCGCAATTTGGCCCAGTTTCCCTATACGCGGAAAGCGTGTAGGGAAATGGAGCAACTCGGGTGGCTGGTCTGTTTCCCTGTTTTATCCACTACTTGCGATATCTAGGTATTGGATTTGTAATGTCTGTATTATTTGTTGTCTGGCAGTGCCCTCCGAGCACTGGCAGTTTGATAAGTGGACATCAACTAAAATTTTTCATCAGTATCAATATTTTCGTTCTCAACTGTTCTCCAGGGCTGAGGCATTATAAAGAAATTGATGGAAATACTCTGTAGCCGAGAGAGCATGTTATGGTCCACGCAACACATGCAAGCCCTGAATAACTTTTTTTTGCAAAAGTGGTAAAAATTTGGAAGAAAAGCTGAAAACTGAAAAAAAATTGAAAAAAAATAATTTTCAAGCCCAAAAACCCCAGAATGGCTAAATTTGATTTGGAAAACAAATGAAAAGAGTTAAAAGATAACAAAATTTCAAGGATTGCGGCCAGATCTCGATCTATGATGAGGACATGATTGTGTGCAATCTCCTCATACATGCCCTGACTGACTCTTTTAATAAGAAAACGGAATTTGAAAACATTTTCCCAAAAAAGAGTTTCTTTGTTATAGGGTCAAAAATTAGCTAAATTGATTAAGTTGGGTCTGGGGACCAACTCTCAACAATTTTTGGGATCAAGACAAAATTTTTAAAAATTCAATAAAGTATAATTTTTGGGTTCAAATCTGTGACTGCCCCTATTAATTTTCAAAATTTATTGAGAATTTTTGCCTTTTCTCAAGTGCAGTGCCAGCTGTAGGGTAAATGACTTCTGTTTGGCCTCTACAAAGGATTGCTAGAAAAGTTCTGTTAAAAGATAGAGCTTTAGAAATAAAATCAGCGAATTTTTTTTTACCAAATCTGTCCTTACCCAAAAGACACCCTTTATACAATCCTTATAATTTATCACGAAGTCAAACTTCCCAGGATAAGACGGTGAAGAGATTGAAAATTTGTGAGAATTTTTTCTAATCAAAAATACGTCAAAAAGTAATAATTTTCAAAACTGTGGAAATAGATATCGGAAAAGTGTTTCCAAGGATGAAACTTAAACTTAAAAATAACTTACCCCTGAGAAAAATGACGTTAAGTTCAACATAAAAAAGTAGGGAGAAAGTTCGAAAAGCTGGGTAAAATTTTAACCAAATTTTGTCAGAAACTCATGAAGCAGTTTTTCAATTAAACAGTCCTCTTTTGGTCTTTTGTTTCCTTTGACAATAAAAGCGGGAATGCAATATTTGAAAAGAAATTATTTTAAAGAATTTGAGATCTTCTGTGCATAACCTGCAAACTTTCTAGTTAAATTAGTAAATTTCTGAAGAAAACTGATAACCAAAATTTAATGAAAATATTTGTAAAACATTAATCCCAAAAAATACCCGGAATAACCGAAATTTGATCTGCGAAACACCTGCAAACAGTTAGTAAGAGCAAGGAAAATTTTCGAAAATTTTCATTTTTCGAACAAAGAAAAGTTTCGAAGGATTTTGAAATTTGTGTCAATAATTTTTGAAATTTTTTTGATTTTTTCTGAACTATTGAAAGTTTACCTCTGTTTTAAAGTATAGGACCAATTTTAGATCTATTTGACCTTTACCGAAGATCGGCAAAAGAGTTGATTTTAAATTTAGAAATTGAGAAACGGTCGAAAAATGCAAACAAATTATTTCAAAAGAAATGTTTTTTTGAAAAAATTCAAATTGTTTTTTTTTGGCACCAAAACAAAATCTCTTATGATGAAAAAGGTGGAAAAATCATTAGTGGAAAAATCAAACTTCCCAGGATAAGTTTGCTTTCAACTGCCATTACATGACAGGTCTGTCCCAAAAAAAGAGGGGAAAATTCAATGTTGACAACATTGAGAAATCGAGGTGTTTTTTGCTGTATTAAATAATACCTGTGTATGTATTTCTGAATCGCAGAGGCTCCTACCCCAGCTAAAAGGATTTTGTGAGGAGGTACGCGGTCACCCAGATGTCTCTATTGCTGCATATTTAAATTTATGTACTGATTTAACTTGAAATTAATGGTTTTAACGACATTGACACAAACTGTTTTCAAAAATATTAGCACTAACTTTGATGCTTCCGCCTTTTTTCTGATTCTTAGCTTGATAATGGAGAGTTCAGAGAGGTTCTCTTAAGAGTTAATCCCATTTTGATCAATTTGATTAGCTTTCAAAGCTGCTGGTTTTAACGACTTAAACTTTTTTAAAAATGAATTTTTTCGATTATGATTTTCTAAATTGTTTTGTTTTTTTTTCCTAACTTTTGATTGTTGCCTGCAATTATAACTGCTTTTATTGCGTGGCCTCCCAATTGTTTTGATTAAGGTTCAGATATTTGTTCTATTGATGGATAGTGCCCTAAATGTTTAAGAATTTGAGTTTTAATTGCGTGTTTTATTGGCTCTGATGCCACTCAATTCCAAAGCCTTCGCAATTTTTTCTTTTAAATTTGTGTTGTCGTTTTATTTTATCTGAGGTGATTTTCCACACAGTTGGTGATTAATGTATCAACAACCATTGAGTAAGTCTTCTGTGGTTGATGTTGCTGGTGAAAATATCTTCGGACACACTATTGTTTCGAAGCTTACTTTTTTCAATTTTCGTAGCTGCTTTTTCTTTTCGTTGACGTCCTCTTTTCTGAATTATTTATTACAGGAGGCGGCTCTTATAAGGAGGTTAATAATGTGGTCTTCGTTTGTCTCAATTCTTTGAGTTGTAATTGTGAAGTGTCTGTTTTTATATAACAAGTTTTCACAAATTTTTCTATGACTTTGATCTTTACAAACGGGATAAAAAGGTAATGCTGTGGGCATTAAGTTCAATTAGAGGTCCTTAATTGGTGTTGATAGTCTGAAGTTGCAGAGAACACCAAAATCTAATGAAAAGGGTGTTTTAAGCAGTTTTTGATCCTCAATAGGTGCGAGTTTTCAGGTCTCAAATTTAAGGTAGTGTTTTTTACTGAATTCCTTTTAGTGAGAAAGAAATTGTTCTGAAGATATAAGCATCACCAAATTTAAAGATTTTTCAGTAAAGTTTGAAATATTTTGTTTTTTTTTACTAACTTTTGTCATTTTCCGAGTTTTCGAGGGTCAGGTGTCGGTGCATTTTCTACGGTCTGATAACAGGGTTACTGCGTAGTTTATGGTGGCACGAAAATGGCTGTCAAGTTAATAATATCACAACTTTTAGCGGCTTTACAATAAAATTTGCAGTTTTCCAGTTTGAAAATGATGAAAAATGTCCAGACATTTTCAATCCTTAAGGGCCAAACAAAGACAAAATAATAAATGTTCAGACATTTTCAATCCTTAAGGGCCAAAGAAACGCTACTGGTTAATTTATAACGTTAAAAATGGTGGTTTCTGCGATAATGTCAAAATCTTTAGTTGCGTTCTCATTAAGTTTGCCATTCTTTTTTCAAAATGTTGGTCATTTTTCGAGCTTTTCGGTCGCAACGATGATTTATTGAAAGCTTATGAATGGTTTAATTTTTAACTTTCGGAAGCATAAATTTTGTTTTAAGAACAAAAACGGTGAAGACCTTGAGCGCCGTTCATCTTTTGGCTGCTTTTTCGAAATTGTTAACTTTTTCTAGTTCTTGCTTCTGTTTGTCGCTTATATGTGTAAAGCTACTGTGCTAAGCTACTGTTAAAGTCCAATGTTGGAAAACAAGAAAGTCAAGTCACGAACAAACTCTCCGCAGCTAAACAAAACCTGTAGAATAGCCACTCTCTTCGAATCGTAAAAAGCCACACATTTACATCTAAATGCTTCATAACTTGGTTTTTTAGTATTTAATAAAGCCCATATGGGCCATTAATCACATTGAAGTTGAACCTTAAATGCAAATGATTTTCCAGAAAATAGCCGCAATAGATTCGTAGACCTGCGGTCTCAAAAAGATAACAAAAGAAACAGACCCCAAAAAAAAACTTTTTTAACCTTTAGGCTGCATTGTGATAAAGAATCTGTCTAACTAATTGCTATTTCTAATAGATGCCCTCAAATACCTTTCATCTAGAGTGACAAGATGACCTTTACTAATATGACCTTTACTCATTAAACTATAGAAAACAAAACTCAATTTCAGAGTCAGGAAGTTATTTTTGAGAGTGAGGTAAGTCACGTGTGACCAAAAACTTGTGAGCGCGAAAGAACAAAAAAACTCCCTCCACCAAGAGTGAAAAAATGCAGTCACGCACGCATTTCAGTTGAAGTTGCATGAACGAATGAACAAAAAGCAGATTTGAAGTGATTGTGACGTCATATGATCGTAGCAAAAATATTGACGAAATGAACATAACAGGACAAATCCCGAAATACAATTCAAAGAATTCAATAAAAAATTAGAAATAACCTACCTGAGCAGCGGATCAACTGAACAATGCCAGCCAAAACACAAACAAGATCATCAAAAAAATCGAGAAACTAAAATGGTCAAAGAAACTAAACAAAAAATACTCATTGCTAAAACTCTTAAGCTTTTACCCTTAAGGCAAAATTTGATCCCTTTAAATATACCTATTTCAAAAATATGTTTAAAATCAATTTTGCTTCTGAGATCGGTCCAGTATCATATCTGCAAGACCCGAAAAAAATTCGTTGGCCCTTGAAGCTTGGTTAACTTGACAATGACCGAAATTTTTTTTAAAAAATGAAATCAATTGCAAATTTTAATGAAATGTTGCTAAAAATCATGATATTAATATTTTAGGAATCATTTCTGTGTCTCTAGAGGCTATTCAGTAACCCAATTCCAAGCCTTAAAAAATTCATTGGCTCAAAGATCGATAGGCAATAGTTTATAGAAATAATTTCAAATTTCAAAAAGAAATTCGTTCTATTAAAATGTTGAAAGCTATTCAATTGCCCCGAGCAAGTAATCATTAACATGCTTTTAAACCCTGGATGACATTACCTGGATACTGATACAAGTAAAATGAATTAAAGACAAATGTTTTGAAAAAACTGGAAAAAAATTGCAAATTTTACCAAAAAAATTCTCAAATTCGAAGGGTAAAATTTTTGAAAAACAAATCCATTGACACTAACAACAATGCAGCAACTTTTTATCAGACCGTGGAAGAGGTTTTCTGGCTCTTGAGAATGGAAAAAAATCAAAAATCGACAAAAAACTTTAGAAAATCATAAATTACAGATTTCATCAAAAAAATTGCAGAAATTCGAGACATAAAAATGTTGAAAATCAATCAATTGTTGCTAGAAACTATTCAATGCCCTATTATCAAACCCTAAAGGAGATTATCAAACCCTTGGCCCCTGAAGCAGGGAAAACACAAGAACTGGCAAAAATTTTCAAAAAACTTCAAATGGCAAAAATTAGTATCATTTTGCGTGATTGTGGTTGTAGTACCAAAACATATAGCTCATAAAATGGTCATAACAAGTAATTTTGTCTCACAAAAGGCCTTCATAAACATTTAAAAACTTCAACCTCAGACTAATCAAACAAAAAGTAAAAAAAAATTTTTAAAAAACATGAAAAATTGCACCATTTTGAGCCCAAAAACTCCTAAAAATGACATTTTAACCTTGAATTCAGGCCATCCCAGTAGCTGCACCACTATAAGCATTTGAAGGATCACTAAAGCCCACTTTGGGCCTCTAATGAAACATAATGCCCGCTGGTCTTTACCTGTTTATCCCGTTTTGAATGATCAAAGTCATTGAAAAAATGTGTGAACACATCGTAAAAAAAACACAGCGCCCCAATACAATTCAAATTCTTTGAATTGCAAAAAACATAAAAGGACAAGTCCCGACGCACAATTCAAAAAATTTTCAATGACTAAACAAAAACTAGACCTAGTACGGAATATGAGTGAATTGGGGAAGCCATTTCCAAAAATCAGATCAAAAATTTGAAAAAAACTGAAATCAATGTCAAAAAACCGCATGTGAACAAGAAACCACAAGCAAGAGAGAAATTGGGTTCAAATTAAAAAAGGACCAGAATGAACTATGAATGGATAGGGAAAACCATTTACAAAAAGATCCAATTCAAATATCGAAAAACGGTAAAAATCAAAGTAAAAGTGCCGCATGTGAACAAAAAACCACCAGCAAATTTTTGTTCAAACACCGTTTTCTCACTCTACTTTGAAAATAGAGTTAAAAAACTGCACGCCGCAAAACCACTCGCTTTTTCACTCCACTTCCTGTTTCGGCGTGAACAAAATCACTACTCCAATTTGACTTCAAGAATCATGAAAATCTGTGAACAGATCATAAAACAAACATAGCCTAAAGAATTCCGGAAGCAACTCAAAGAAGAAAATTTACCACACTCGCTGACCTCATGCACACTCTACTTATTTATACAAAGCGTTTTGAAAACACGAAGAACATGAAAAAACTGACAAAAACTGATATATCTGATAAAATATAATTTGCTGTGACTCAAAAAAAATAATGGTAAAAGGCCAGGTAGTTTGCAGCCAAATATTATTAATTGAAAGACAACCTCATGAAATGGGTTCATGAAGAGAAAACCGAGAGGGAAATGAGATGACCGACAAAATCAAAAAACAATATTCTCAAAAAAATTCTCTACAAATGCTAAATGCAAATTCCTGACCATTACTCTGAGAAAATGTTAATTACATTCCTCATCAGTCAGCCTGCCAGTACTTGACGGAGAAAAAATAGGATATTTCATTAAGATATGTTAAGATATTTTTAGATAATTTACAAAATGTGAAAAGAAAAAATTCTGAAAAAGAATATTAAGTTTATTAAGTGAAGTGCCCAATTGAGTGCCCACTATTCGGCAAAATTCTGTTAATAAGTTATTCTGCTAGATCGGTCAACCATCCATATAACATGAGACAAAGATCAAAAGACTATTGGAAACTGCCAAGATCAAAAACTAATATATATGCGAAGAAATCTAATATATTTTTAATGAAAAGAGCCATGTCTAGACTTGAATTCAAAATAACAACAACTAACAATTAATAATTGACCGAGAAAAACTACAGCGAGAAGCGTAAGATCAGAAGAAATAGTCAAGTATTTTTGAAAACATAGAAAATCTGGAAAAACATTTCCTCGCATTTAGCCACGAAATTGCTCGAATTTTCTTCAACAAAAACATTTCAAATTAATTAACAATCGAAACAAAAGATGACCACAACTGCTAGACCAAACAATTTAAACCACACAACTCAGCAATTGTCATAAAATTGAAGACCACAAATTGCTCAAAAAGCAGAAAACACTGCAAAATGGCCAAAAATTGAATATAAAAGTGTAATATTTGCTTCAGACGATCAAAAATGCTTCCACACACTGTGAACTAATATTAAACTAACAGATTGGATAATTGTGAAAAACACATTTGACTGAAAACATTGGTTTAAAACTAAAAAAACTGTTTAGAAAAAGCCGCACATGATCAAAATATATCGCCGGCTTATCGAATTTTTTTTTCTCCTTTTTCTCCCCCTTTCAAAAACAATATGAACAAAACGATATGAACAAAAAGCTGTTTTTCTTCTCTCTGCTCTCCAATTCGTTCCGCTGATTGACCTCAGCAATTAGTTTGCAAATGCGTCATTGACATTTACATCCTGTTTCAAATACACTCCAAAAAATTAGCAATCCGAAAATAAGTCCATTTATTCATTTCGCAAAAATGAGATTCGAGAAATAAAAATACTTAGCCGAAAAATTATCAAAATATGAAATTATAAAACATTAAAATTGTAATGAATACGTTTTCACTGAATTTCAAAGGTTAAACGTCAAAAAATAAATCCACTTTCAAACATAGCGGGCAGATTGCCGGAATATAGCCGCCGCTGACACGCTAGACTCACATCGGGATTGAAACAGAAAAATAGAAGAGAAAGAAATTGACAAAAATTTTCCAAAAGTTAAAAAATTGTTCTATTTCAGTGTGGTTTCAGTTCGATTCTAAACCTATACTAACTTCAGCTTCTAAACTGAAGGGTATTAAACTTCATACTAATATAAGCTAGCAATCACTTTGATGAACTTTGATAACCTAATGCACTATGACCGGGCTATATGTTTATCCCGTCTATTTTGATTTTGCTCTTTTGACATTGACCGTATTCACTAAATTGCGTAATTCAATGCGTGAAAGAATTTAGAATCCATTCAGTTGATACAGTGAGCGAGGTGAGTCAGATTTCAAACGTGAAAATCGTGACTTATGTAAAACGTGATCAAAAGGTAAACCGAATTCAAAAGGAGAGCGCCTTTATAATATCCGTTGGAGAGGCTGAAGGCGGCTATTAATAACAAAATTAAAACACTGGCTATTCGCACAAGGTTTTTTTCTACTAACTTAAGCCAAAAACAAGCAAAAAACAGAAAAATTGGACAAAAATTACAAAATACGGATTAGCTTGTGTAGAATTTTATAAAACAAAAGACCTCACGTCCAAAAGAGTTCGATGCACGATTTGCCAAACGAACGTTGCCATATACACTGATTTTGCAGGAAAAAAACTGATCAAGGTCCAAAAATGAAGAAAATAGAGAAAAAATCTTAAAATTAACTTTAAAAAATTGAGAAATATGCGCCCATTTTAAATGAAAATTGTTAGACTCCGAAAAACTTTGTAGTATCAATTTCAGAAAACTACATGCTAATGTAGCATCAATCAAAACTATTTCTACAGAAAACCAAATTACAAATAAAAAAAATTGAGCCAAATGGAAAAAAATACGGCTAAAAATGGCTATCTATATGCGGCATTCTGTAAAAAAAACACTTTTCAAAGTCGAAAAGCCATTCACTGATAGAAGCGCATGATCAAAGAACTTCTCTCGCTGAAAAACTACATGTTAATGTAGCATCAATCAAAACTATTTCTACAAAAAACCAAATTACAAATTAAAAAATTGAGCCAAATGGAAAAAAATACGGCTAAAAATGGCTATCTATATGCGGCATTCTGTAAAAAAAAACACTTTTCAAAGTCGAAAAGCCATTCACTGATAGAAGCGCATGATCAAAGAACTTCTCTCGCTGAGAAAAACTTAGTTCACACGTCAGTTTTTCTCTTTAGCTTTTAGGTCAAACGAATAGTACTTCCGGTAAAAAAAAGTCTACCTCTTCGAGTCGTAAAAAAGACAGCGCCCCAAAACAATTCAAACTGAATTTTAAAAAAAAAACATGAGAAGGCCAATAATAGACTAAGCTATGGCTTCGCGGCTATTAAAAACTTTTAGAATTGAACAATAAACTAAACTTCTAAACTTTAAAAGCATAACAATTTAGGGAATTCGGAGTATATTCAGATTCATACATATACATTGACCCATAGTCCTTCTTAAGCATCATAAGATAAGACTATATTTGTCAAAAACTCTGACTACACTTGGTCGTTTGGAGGTGCCGTTTATGATGCGCGGCTGCAAGGGAATACATTGTGCTAGTGTGATTAGGAATATGAAAAAGGCCAAAAAATTGTAGACGATAAGGGTACTAATGATGTTCAACAGCTGGAGAATCTATGTCAATCTACGAATGTCTGACTGAGCGGGTAAAGCGTAAATTGAGTCCCGGGGGCATATTGTAAAATGGGTGCAACTTTAAGATATGAGAAGCCAGAGACCAAACATGAGGGCTACCCAGAGAAATATCTTTGCTAGAAACTGCTCTTCTTCATGCTGCGGAGTTCCACTCGCTAAAACAATCCAATTTATTTCGACAAGAGTTAGAGTTATTTTTCTTTCCTATGATGTTCTGAAGTATGGAGTTCATGGATTAAAACAAGGCCAAGTCAAGCAAAACCAGGCATTTATTATACTATAAGTACAAATATCTCGCGGCCCATCAAACTATTGGCTTCCAATGAAAACTTTGCTTTCGGTAATTTCTAACAACTGCACAGGATCGATTTTGCTGCAACTGCTTAAAAAGTTAAAGCGGCTTTCAATAACCGTGCGAGTTGTCATCAGCATCGACGAATTCTCAAGCTGAAATGTTTTCCGTCTCTTGTGCATGCGTTCATGACAACTGGACCACCCCGTTGTGGGTTAACATCTCTTAAATTGCGCTCAAAGACAATCACGTTTAAAGAAAACGAAGATAACTTTAAAGTTGTGTCGATTTGATTTACAAGGAGGCTCATTAATGTGCGTTTGCACATGATGTTCCGCCCCGCGCTCATCCACATTTTTGACTTAACTGTCTTTTGACTTACATTTTTGACAAAAAGATAATCAAAAATAGATGGTTGAGTTTAAAAAAATCGTTACACAACCAACTAATAATTGAATTAAATAATGCCATGCCTCATTACAAGATCTGCCATTAAAAACATTACGAGAAAAAAAAAACAACAAAAGCTAAAATTTCATGGCAAAAAATCATATCCAAAATTTAAAAGCACCTAGTAACAACGTCTAATTACAATCAGACAAAACCCTAACTACACAAATTTTCTCTCTCTTAACTACACAGCAGATGGGATTGTTCCTTAATAAGACTAGGTAACAAGATGACGAAAAGAAGAAATAACGAGGAAATTCAAAAATCAATCAAACTTTTTTAAACCAAATAATTTCAAAAGTCTTAAAATCATTAGCTTTTAACGAAATAATTCCTGATAAATTTACTAAAGTCAAAACGAAACCAGTAGGACCTGCCATTGCTTAGACTAGGCCATAAGAGCGGACTAAAGATGCAGAAAACCTCAAATTACGAACAACAAATTACAAACATTGCGAAAACACAAATTAGTGAAGCCATTAAAATCATTAGCTATTATTTGAATGTTAGGATTTTTATTTCAATTTACAATATTTTAGCTAAAATTATTCTGAATGAATAAATAAGTTCAATTGGGCCACATTTGAAAATCATTGGGATCTGTTATTACGCGATTGTGCTAAAGCAAGAGAAAGAGAAATACAAAAACACCACTCACATAACTTTTTATGATAATGCACATTGTCCTACAAACAAAACAAAAGTTACGTCATAATATCAGTAAACATGTTAATTTTTAAAATACAAGGAAATGTATGGGACCTCTCAATGATGAAAATGAGTTACAAGTTGACAAAAAGAACATCAAAAACCGAAAAAATTGAAAAATCCTTGAAAATTTTAAAAATGTGTAATGTCATAAACTTTAAGACTATTCGCTGTAAACTCACTGCTTCGGGTAAAATCATTCATTCAATCCTAAATTACAAGCTTATGAGACCGGTCAGCATTTTACGGCTACATTAAGAGTGAAAGAAACAGGCAAAAACAGCAAACTCAAAAAAAATAGAGCGAGAAAAGTCGAAGCCAATAAAAAAAATTAAAAAATGTTCTACTTTTCGAATATGGATTCTTCTTTTTAACTTTGTGACTCCAATAAATCAACAAACAAGAACAAATACATTAAAACCACGAAAATTTTGAGAAAAGCATAGTATTAACGCTATTAAATTCATTAGCTGTCAACGGAAGCTAATAAAAACGCTGAATTATTAGTCGAGGAGACGGCAAGGATGTCTGTCAGTCATAAGTCATCAAAAAGACCTTACAATCAGTCAATGACTAGGAAAACAACATTAAATACAGGCAAAATCCAAAAAAAATGTAGAAAAGTGCGAGAAGAAAGTGTCGAAGCCATTTAAAACATAAGCTTTTCTCTGAAAACTGTATGTATGATTTAATGAACCTCTTCTCTAGGTCAATGCGAATATCAATATTAAGATAATGTGTTAAGATTCCAAAAGGAACCATAATTACGAAAATTTCCAATATGAAAACTGTTGGATCGAAGTCATAAAACCAATAGTTAGAAGAAAAAACCGCTTACTAGGTTAACTTTGGATTTAGAAAATAAAGAGTCCCGTCATTACTGAAACTGACTTACAGTTCGCAAAAACAAGTTCCGTATCGATTAATGTTAAAACTTCTCGAAAAGTCATTTTTTAAAGTCTTAACAGCCATTAAGTTCAAAAGCTTTCAACAGAAGTCAATAATTACTCTAAGTCATGCCTCAATTGGAGGACAAGGATATTTATCATGCATAGGTAATCAATGGGACATCACGAGAAGTCTTATGACTTTGCAAACAACAAATACAAGCAAAAACCAAAAATTCTGTGAAAGAAGTGCGAGAAGAAAGTGTCGAAGCAATTTAAACAATAAGTTTTTCTCTGAAAAATTTATCCATGATTCATTGAACGCTTTCTCTAAGCAAATGCGAGATATCAATATCAGGATAATGTCATAAGATTTCAAGAGGGACCAATAATACGAAAATATCCAAAAATTTTTTTTAAAAAATTTTAAAATCTTGAGGAATTGAAGCCATATAAAAAATAGTGAGAAGATAAAACCGCTAACCAGATTATTCTTGGTTGCAGTAGAAAGGAAGAGGGTCCTGTCATTACTGAGACTGACTTAGAGTTCACGAAAATAAGTTTTTGATCGGTTAAAAATAAAAAATTTCTCGGAAAACCATTTATAAAGTCAACAGCTATTAGCTGTCCACTCAAACCTCTAGATAGTTTCTCATAATGCTCATCACAAAACCTATAGCAAATTTAGTCAATGACTATGACAGTAGTCTATGTCAGAGTCGAAAACAAAAAAAAGCGATTCCTTGAAAACGAAATATTTTGTTCATTGGGATTCATTAGACTGTCAATCAGGTTTGTAAATAACGGAATCTCGATATGAAAAAGGACTAATCTCTAGGGGACTCAAGAAAACAAATATGAAAATATGAAAAATCAGTTTTCTAAAAAAAGAGCTCTTAAATAGAAGTCGAATTTTTTGTGAGTAAAATTCCCTATGAGACCAGAACTAGTCTTTTTTATCGTCTTTCGTCTATTAGGAACTCAAGAAAACAAAAAAAATATGAAAATATGAAAAATCAGTTTTCTAAAAAAGAGCTCTCAAATAGAAGTCGAACTTTTTGTGATAGTAAAATTCCCTATGAGACCAGAACTTGTCTTTTTATCGTCTTTCGTCTATTAGGAACTCATAATTGATTCAGTTTGTGGCTGAAATGTAATTTTGAATTAATATTTTTTATAAAAAAGAACTTAATTTGAAGAAAAATTACACTAAAAGTAAACAAAATATCACGTGTTCACACAAAACTTCAATCCTCGATAACTCCTCGAAAAAAAAAAACAAAATTCAAAAAAATCTTTAGTTTCGAATTCTTCGCTGGACGTGCTTTTTAATGATACCACTCACATTTCTCTGCGATGAATATATCGATCGGCCAAAATTGTCTGAACAAAAAACCCATTTGAATATATAGTTCCTCCCCCCACAAGTGGGGTCGGAACAGTTATACTAACGTGGAGCTTGATTTGGTCCAGTTGCTCCCCCTCCTCCGTTGACTCCATTAGTAGTATTAGGAGCCCCTCCTCCAGCCCCATTGAGGTTAAAATTGGACATGAAGAAGCCGAATGGGAAAGCTCCGATGCCAAATGACATATGGAAGCCACCTCCCCCATCACCACCAAAGCCTCCAAATGGCGAGTAGTTCTATACACAAGCAAACATTTCAAAAAATATTTAAGGTGCTCAAAGCACAATTATAATACCGTTGCTTACTCCCAACTTTTACTTTATGGGTTTTTTAAGTTGGTCTATGAAATAAATAAATTTGAATTTGACAAAATGTTGCACTGCAGAAGTCAGTGATATAGTCAGTTCCTAATACTCATAGTTATTGCCAGAAAGATATTCTTAAATTAAAATTAATTTTTTTGCAGAAACAAGTTGAAAAAGGGCAGTGCGCGAAATACGGGATCGAGTATCCGCACTTGTAGATAACCGAGTATTCAACAAGTATATCTCAAGCTGTCTCATTATTTGCAATACGAGGATCACTAACAATTACCCGAAATGTTCACTGTGATCAGAAAAGAATAACTATGCCTGGAAAAACTTTTTTGCCTAATTGCAGCGAAGTTTTGCTGATCGTTTTGACACTCAATGAAAGGGTGGATCCTTAATAGACTTATGTTTCGTCTCACCCAATGAACAGGTAAAATTAGTAAAATTAGGTCTTATTGGTATTGTTAAATAATTCAATTTTCCGGGATTTTTGGCATAGAATCAACTGAATGGACCATTTGAACTCTGAATCTGCAAGAGAAATGGCCAGAATATGTTTATTTGAAAAAAAGTTGTCTTTATTTAAAGAAGTTGCAATTTTCTCTATAATCCGTTTTAAAGTTAGGTCTTATTGTTATTGTGAAATAATGCAATTTTCCGGGATTTATGGTTTAAAAACCAGTTGTATGGACTATGTGAACTGTGAATCAGTAAAAGGTTTGGTCAGAATGTGCCTATTTGAAAAAAATTTGTCATTATTTTGTTCATTTTGTTTTGGAAAATTGTTCAAGCTTGGTTTTTTTACCATGCTATACCAGTTGTCCTAGAGTTTATTTCAGTAACTCCGCCACTGCCGGTCCCCAGCCCGGAATGAAAAAGGAGGAGGGTTTAAACCACACAGAACATACTGGAAAATCTCAAAAAGTCAGTCTTTAACTTGACTTGAGATTTCCGACAACCTATTTTATAATTTTCTTCAATTTCTACAGGTATTGTATGAATTTGTATATTTTAAGGACCTGAGAGCATAAGCAATGGTAAAACCTAGCTTGGCTCATGAACATAGTTATGAATTTTCCCTATTTCAGAGAAGATCAGAGTCTGATTCAGACAAAAATCAGAGTCTGAATCAGAGTCTGTATCAGACTCTGAATCAGAGGAATTCAGAGCGAAATGTGACCTGAATCAGAGTCTGAATCAGTACTGATAATTTCTGAATTTTACTCTGATTCAGTACTGAATTTGCTTTTGAGTTAGGTACGGGTAGAAACTTCAATGCGTGGACTAATTCTGCAAAGAAAGGTCCCAAAAAGCCTTGGGCTTGCTTCCGCTTGACGCCAGGAATGTTTTAACTCATTCATTGCGCTTATTTGAAGACCAATGAAAAGATTATTGTCAGATATAAAAGGAACGCAAAACATACGGTCTGACTTGAATATTTATCCAATAAAAATGAGGCTTATGGATACAGGTAATCCAACTTGAAAGTCAAAAAAGGAACTGGAGAGCTACAGTGATTAAAATGGAAAAATATGAAGCATGGCATAGAACTAAATCATTTTTTACCAACTTTGTATTCCGTGTAGAGTTCATAAAGGCCAAAAATCGGAATTTTTTTGCAGAATATTAACCAATCGAAACCGTTGCATTAGTGTAATTAGATTCAATTTTTATCCTTTCAGTTTTAAGACGGAGCCTTTGTTACCGAAAGAAGTAACGATACTTCAATTTGCATTGCTCTCAAGTTAGTGAGTGATGCTTTGTTGCAAATTATATCTTGATACTCATAAATTCTTTTTTTTTGTGAATACAGTGAAGAAACTAGTAAATGAATTTCGCTTTCTATGTGTCCTCAGAGCCTTGTTGTTGATTTAACTCTATATTTTTCGGTATCTGTGCAGAGTGATTCAGGCGGGAAATCTCGTTCAGAACCCATTAGTAAAAGTGTTCAATCATTCAAATGACCTAATTAGAAATTTCAATTTGTATTCCTTTCAAACAAGTTAAACTTATGAGAAAACAATCCGCTGAAGTGTCCACAACCTCTCCCGACATACTTGTGAGATATACACAATGATCTTTTTTGTCTTCTTCGCACCCTCTGTCATCCAGGCAAAGAAAGCTATGCAAACACAATGACGCGCTGAATTCTTTGCATTCTCGACTCTTGGCTGTAAGTGTAAATTTGTCTTACAAATCAACAAGCAAATCTTTGATGAAACGGGTAAGTTAACTTAACTCACATCAATTTATCCCTTGGGTTCAGGTGTTTTATATCTGACTAAAATCTTAAAAATGCTGCTTTTTGATATGATGTTTATCTTCATTTCCTTTATTCATTTTTTTAAACAAGTAAATTGAAAATATAACCCAGGGGTTAAATATTACAAGTTTCAAATGGTATATACAAAATTAGTACAATGTTAAAAAAAAATCAAAATTAGTGGTTCCGTTTTTTTAAATGTAAAAATAACTTCTGAAGCCACCAACGTTCCTTTCCAACGGTACAAGTTTGAATTGCTTTGAAAAGCAGATTCTGTTTTAACATGCGTTTAAACTGTGAGCGTGATCTGATAATTCGACTTCACGCGGAAGTTTATTCCATTTTTGGATAATTTTTTTTGTAATGATCGACTGCTAGAACTTAGCAGAATTAGATGTTCAGTTCTTGTTTTTTCTTACTAAGACATTACCACTTAGAAAAAACTCTCAGTGCCGTTCTGATTTCAGTAATGAAATATCATTCCTAAGTTTTGAAACATTCATCTGGCTTATTAAAAATTCTGCAGGCAGAATTCAGATTTTACAAAAGATCTCTAGATCTCTCAAAAGTTTTTCTCATACAGCAAACTTTAATTCCCCAATTGATTTGTCGATTAATTCACTGCATTGCAGAGAAATTCAAGTTCTGAAAAAATAGAGCACTGAAAGTTAAATGAAAAAGGACTCGGGATTTGAAGAGCATCAATCGTGCTTTCAGAGGTAACTGATAACGTATAAGGTGTATGGACCTAATCGCTGAGGCCATATTTGATAGGACTTTGTTGAGTTGTACATGAAAGTTTAATTTAGAATCAATCATTATACCCAAGTATCTGCAGCGATTTTGTGCTTAATTTCTTGTCCCCAAAAAAACTGTTGAATCAAAATTTTTAATTTCTTTCGAGACGCAAAGAAGTTCAGATTTACCGGTATTCATGGATAATTTGTTTTGCTTTAGATAATTATGTTTTTTCCAGTATTTCAGAAACACATTTTTCCAGTTCAGCAATCTTGTTTCTGCTAAAATGGAAACTTGTGTCATCAGCAAATAGAATTATGCGAATTTTCCTTGTACCTTTTCTCGAAAATCATTAAGGTAGAGATTACTGGCCCTAAAACCGTTCCCTGTGGAACACCATGATTTGTTTCCAACCATTGTGAGTAAGCATCATTTATCTTAACACACTGCTGTCTGGTTTTAAAAAATGAAGCAAATAAAACAACTGAACTTTCTGAAAAACCGTACGCTTCAATCTTTTAGAAAAATTTCGTGCGATATTGAATTAAATGCTTCAGCTAGATCAATAAAAGCAGCAACTTCAATTTTTATGTTATCATAGTCTTCTTTTAATGCTTGGATCAAGTGTAAAACAGCATCTGTGAAGACTTATGTTTTTGAAATCCAAAATGTACCGTTCAAAATTTTTTCTTTGTAGAAATTTGTTAACATGATTGAGAAGTATGAGCTCAAAGAAATGGAGTAACTGAGATAGGCCTATAGTTTTCACAAACTTTTACATCCCTTTTTTTCTAGACCGGGCTAATGAAAGCAAGTTTCAAATTTTCTGAGAAAAAATTTTGACTAATGCATGTGTTAAAAACAAACTGCAAATCGGTTGCGATTGTAAACTTTGCTGCCTTGATTGCCCAAGGATTAAAAATGCCTGGACCCGGAGACTTTTTGTAGTCGAGTGAATCCATGGCATCATAGAGTTCCTTTAGTGTGACTGTTCTGAAGCAAAGCTATTCCCTAACTTCTATGCGAGAAATATTTGGACAGCTCACATTTTGTTCATTGTGTAAGCCTTATTTTTGAAAAATTCTTTTGAAACAGTTTGCAATATCAAGTTCATTTTCTACTTCTCTTTCACCATCGACTTATTTGTCTATAATAAGACAATCCCTTTCTTCGCCAATTTTTCTCTTGATGAAGCTCCATGTTCTTTACTTGTTGGTAATTCATTGAAAAATTGTTTTCAAAACTTGGTTTGGGCTGTTTTCAAACGCCTATTAACCAAATTTCTCTGATATTTAAAACTGGTATAAGCTTGCTCCGATGGGCTTTTTTTCCAGATAGAAAAGAGTCTTTGTTTTTCCGTGATTTCTTTCAACTTTTTTGTTAGCCAAGGTTTTTCAGCAATTTTTTTCTGGTTGAAAACTTTTTATAAGTGGGGCGTGCAACTCTGTAGTACTGAAAACGTTTATGAAAACATTGTACAAGCCATTTCCATCTTCACATTGATATAATTAAATCCAGTCCGGATTTGAAAGATCAAGACTAAATTTATTTGCATCGAACTTTCTTTTTCTAATGATAAACTTTGCTTCCTATTTCTAGGTTCAACAAGAAACTTGGTAGTGTAAAAAACAATCAAGAGATCCGTTTCAACTGATGGGGAAAAATCTGAACCTCTTGAATTGTTTGTGGTGGAAAACGAATCATCGATTAGCGTTACGCCACTGTGAGTAAGCATCATTTACCTTAACACACTGCTGTCTGTTTTTAAGAAATGAAGCAAATAAAACAACTGCACTTTCTGAAAAACTGTACGCTTCAATCTTTTTGAAGCGTACAGTTTTTCAATAAAAACAGCAACCTCAATTTTTATGTTATCATAGTCTTCTTTTAATGCTTGGATCAAGTGTAAAACAGCATCTGTGAAGACTTATGTTTTTGAAATCCAAACTGTACAGTTCAAAATTTTTTCTTTGTGTCGAAATTTGTCAATGTGATTCAGAAGTATGAGCTCAAAGAGTTGGAGTAACTGAGATAGGCCTATAGTTTTCACAAATTTTTACATCCCTTTTTTTCTAGACCGGGCTAATGAAAGCAAGTTTCAAATTTTCTGAGAAAAAATTTTGACTAATGCATGTGTTAAAAACAAACTGCAAATCGGTTGCGATTGTAAACTTTGCTGCCTTGATTGCCCAAGGATTAAAAATGCCTGGACCCGGAGACCTTTTGTTGTCGAGTGAATCCATGGCATCATAGAGTTCCTTTAGCTTGACTGTTCTGAAGCAAAACTATTCCCTAACTTCTATGCGAGAAATATTTGGAGAGCTCACATTTTGATCATTGTATAAGCCTTATTTTTGAAAAATTCTTTTGAAACAGTTTGCAATATCAAGTTCATTTTCTACTTCTCTTTCACCATCGACTTATTTGTCTATAATAAGACAATCCCTTTCTTCGCCAATTTTTCTCTTGAAACATGTTCTTTACTTGTTGGTAATTCAATGAAAAATTGTTTTTAAAACTTGTTTTGGGCTGTCTTCAAACGCCTATTAACCAAATTTCTCTGATATTTGAAATTGGTATGCGCTTGCTCCGATGGGCTCTTTTTCCAGATATTAAAAAGTCTCGTTTTTCCGTGATTTCGTTCAGCTCTTTTGTTAGCCAATGTTTTTCAGCAATTTTTCTTTCTGGTTGAAAAGATTTTTCTTTCTGGTTGGAAGTGGGGCGTGCAACTCTGGAGTAGTACTGAAAACGTTTAATAAAACATTGTATATGCCATTTCCATCTTCACATTGATATAAGTAAATCCAGTCCTGATTTGAAAGATCAAGACTAAATTTATTTCCATCGAACTTTCTTTTGTTTCTATTGATAAAACTTTGCTTCCTATTTCTAGGTTCAACAAGAAATTTGGTAGTGTAAAAAACAATCCAGAGATCCGTTTCAACTGATGGGGAAAAATCTGAACCTCTTGAATTTGGTTTTTGGTGGAAAACCCATGATCATTAGCGTTACGCCTTGGCTGGTGGCTCGTGTTAGTTTTTCTGTGTTTGATAAAGTAAGTCCAGAATTACACGTAAATTCATACAAAGTTGATTCTCGTTTGTTAAAATAATTGAAATTATAATCTCCAAAAAGCAAAACTTCGTCAGTGATTGAGTACGCTTAGGAAGTTGCTGATGTTAATTCGTCAATGAGATAGTTACCCAAGTTTTTATTTGGACAATACGAAGCATTAATAAGGATTTTGTTAACCGATAGACCAGATATTTATATCGATAAGGACTCAAAAAAGCAAACATTCAAAATACGAAACAAGCGGAACCTAATTTTCACATTATAATGATCAAGATTTTGGTTGTGTGACATGCCTGAAAATATAAAAATTTTTATTTGAAGTTCTAAGTAAAAACCAAGTTTGGTAATGCTCATTTTTTGGTGACAAAAAACATTAAGTCAAACAACCAAAGGATTGATTAAAAACGCTGAATTAGTCGCAGTGAAATTTTGCGTTGTGATAGAGCAATATGCTGTTGATAATAGTTCCGAATACTCTTGACAATTTTTTGTACCCAGCCAGATTTAAGTGAACACCGTCATTAGATATTTCAAAAGTTGTTATGTTGCATTTCAAAACCTCTACTTTTGTCCATTTTAATGTTCCATTTTGACTCCAAAGCAATATTTCCCAGTTGCTTAATGAACTCAATTTCAATACCATTCGATTCACGCCATTATTAACTTGTAGAATTTCAAAAAGTGGAACTCGGTGAGGTTTCAACTTTTTAATTGCTTTTGTAACAGTTTCGCATAACTGAGATAGTGCGGCGACCCCCGAAACAGCTTTATCAATACTATTATGACCGGCATGAAAAATGAGTGATTGAACTTTTGCTCCTGACGAATACTGTTCGACCGTTTGTCCCAAATCAATAATTGTTGCAGAGGCATAAGAAAGAATCCTAGTATCATAAGAAATATCAGATAGCCGTATATTGTTGTATATGCTGTCTGAAATTATAAGATGGTTAGTGTTTGTTAATAAATTTGAAAAAAAACTTTGGTTCCGACGGCTCAAAAAAATTAGTCGAGTTTTGAATAATGTGACCCATTAATTTGTCCAATAGCGAACTGTTCTGGTCCCGTAAATATCCGACAAAACATGGTTTTGTTCTGAGATCGTTTGAGCTTAATTGTCGATTAATTGTTTCTGTTCTTGTGCGATTTCACTTTTTTTTGCTCTAAATGTTTTCGCATGTCCTCGATGGTGTTTGTAAGTCTTGAAAGCTCATTACTCAATTCAGTTTAAGTCTGCTGAGGCATTAATCAAAACTTTGGTTGGATTTCGATTTACGCAGCAAATTGCATTTACCAGTGCTTAATTTTTAACTCGAACTTAGAGCCAGGAGGATTTAGATTCAGTCAGTGCTTTCAATTTTGAGGAGTCACACTAAATTCATTCGCAAAACCGATATGTCGGAAAATTGGATTAACTTCTATTAGCTAACATTGATAGCATTTTGCCAGAAAAACGCGGTAGCTTCGTATATCTGCAGTCTCAAAAGATAGTAAAGAAAAAAGAAGAAACTTTTTCATCTCATTAAATGCTGAGATGTTATATTTTGATTAGGAATCTGTATAACTTAATGCTGCTTCTATTGGCTGCTCTTAAAAAACTTCAATTAGAGTGACACTCTCTGAATTGACCTATAGGTAAGAAAAGTCAATTTGAGAGTGAGGTAAGTCAACAAAAACAATCACGCGAAAGAAAAAAACCTCCTCCATTAAGAACGAAAAATGACGTCACGCACGCAATTGAGTCGAAATTGCATGAACCAATGAATAAAACGCAAGAATTGTTTGACGTCTTATGGTCGTTAAAAAATCTTGATGACGTTAGCACGTTGGGTTATGGGCGGAACGCTGCGCCGGGATGCGGGCGGCGGCGAAGGAGGCTGATGTGCGGGGAGGGGCGGGGGTGAAGTGTGGGGAGCGGGTAAAGAACTGCCCTCCACACCGTGCATTTATGTCTCCAACACAGTTTCGGATACTTGCGTACTTAAGGTCTAGTAAGGCAAATGGCTCTATGAGCAATTAATACCCTCCGGGCCATACCTACTTATGTCTAAAAGTTCAGACGAAAATCTTTTAAGTAAAAAATGGCATAAAAAGAACCACAGGACTAATATATTTGCTACAAACTTCGACTGAAAGCAATTGAAAAAGTAAAAATCAGTGATATTGCCGCATGTGTACAAGAAACCACTAGCGAGAATTTTTTTATTCAACAGTTTTCACATTCCACTTTTAGTGTGAAAAATTTTCACATCGCAAAACCGTTTGGTTCTTCTCTCTACTTCGTTTCGGCGTGACCAAATTCGTCACTTCCCATATACTTCAAAAATCATGAAGTGAACAGATCTTAAGACAGCGCCCCAATACAATTCAAATTCTTTCTATTGTAAATAATTGCTTCAAGCTTTGTTCGAGCGCAATTAAAAACAAAGATAAGGCCAATAATAGCCCCAGCTATCGCTTTGCGGCTATTAATATACAACCTTCCCAAATCTGAATCACTTTGAGCAGCCGAACGAACAGACAACTGATCACTGAACACAAAATACGATGCGGGCGAAAATGTTAACTCTCAGTCAATTCATTAGGAGAGATTTGCTCAACAATGCAGCTGCTAAACTTTGTTTAAAAACCTAAACATACCCAGCAGATTGCCGGAAAATAGCCGCCGTTGATGCCCATAAACAAGGTTGGGATTGCAAGATGAGAAAGAAACTAGTGAAGAAAAGATTTTTGTACAAACAATTTTAAAGTGCGAACTATTTTGATGTCATTTTGGAGCTGAAAATGCTCCTGTTTCGTAGTGAGACCACACAGGGGCTCGTATCAATACCAATAAGCATTAGAGACGGTAACTAAGAACAAAGTTCGAGTAACGGGCATCTAAAATCGGGCTTTATAGGTTTATCCCGTTTCTATTTCTGATTTCGTTTTTTTATACTGACTGTTCATTTTGAATTGCTTTCTGAGCCACAGCTGTCAAAAAACACTTTTAGCAGAATGAGAGAAGAGTGAAACTAGGGTAGAGAAGTCAAAAAGATTTCACGCAAGATGTCGAAAAGGCGGCAAAATGAGGTAAAGCGAAAATTTTTATCCCACGAAGTAAAAAACATAGCCGGACAAGCCCTGACGGAAAATTCAAAGAAATTTCACTGACTAAACAAAAAACTAGACCTAGAACGTGAATTGGGAAAAAACCATTTCTAAAAAATGGAAATTTGGTTCAGACAAAAAACCAGGCCTAGAATGAACTATGAATGGAATGGGAAAACCATTTAGAAAAAAATCTCGAATCAAAATATCAGAAAAACAGTAAAAATCAAAGAGAAAATGCCGCATATGAACAAAGACCCAATAGCGAGAGAGCGGAATTCTGTTCAAACTCTGTTTTCTCACTTCTCTTTAAAACTAGAGCAAAAACATTTCACGTCGCAAAACCACTCGCTTTTTGGCTCCAATTCCTGTTTCGGCGTGCACAAAATCTCTACTCCAATCTGACTTCAAAAATCATAAAAATGTGAACAGATCTTTAAAAGACAGCACCCGAATACAATTCAAATTCTTTGAAATGTAAAAAACCAAAAGAAGACCAATAATAGCCCCAGCTACCGCTGTGCGGCTATTAAAAAAATAGGAGCGCTATAATAGCCGGCTGAGAAGCTGAGGCGGCTATTAATTAGCAATAATTATCAAATGACTATCAAATACTTGTTTATGATCGAGAAATACTTCACAAAAATGATCGAGAACTATTGCACTAACTCCAGTGTCAACAGGTTCGGCGCGATGACCCTGAGGCCTTGGAGGTACTTTCTCTCGAGGATCTTGTGGCGCACTTCCATCTGCAGACTGAGCTCCTCTGCCATATAGAGGGACGACAGTCTCCTTACTGATTCCTGCCTTACAAACTGGGCACAGCTTACGGGTAGGTCTTGTTTCCAGCCATTGGTGCAAACAAGGCCAGCTGGACAAAAATTACATTGCAACAAAAATTACATTGCAAACGTTTGGAACACTGCTTTCCTATCGCACTTTCCTACCTCGGTAGAAAATCTAAGGAAAATTTGAAATTAACACTAAAAATTTAACTCTAAGGAAAGTTATAGGCCTGAAGAACCTTTTTGAACCTTGTTCTTTTCTTTTTCAATTGACAGATGCATCAAATTTAAGACATCACACAGATGTATCACACCATTTTGCTGCTGTGACGTTATGAGCAAAATTACTCAACGCTCAGATACTGACCAGAATAAATGTCCACACATACTGACAACTGCGTTAGATGCAGTCTCAAGGCAAATATTGCAGTCAAAATTGCTTGCTCCGGTTCCACCTGAAGCTGGCTCGGTTCCAGCGCTACTTGTACCCTCGCCATCATTAGGGGAGCCTCGATACCGCGAGGACGATGAGGTACCAGGCTCCATAACTCAATAGTAAATATGTCCAGTTGACGCGACAGGAAGCAAGTGAAAAGAGGTTCTGCTTTTATATTACATCTTTTCCTTGAAATAGATTCAAGCCCACATAGGTCCAAGGATTTGAATTTGTCAATTGGATTTGAATTTGACTGCAAAAATTGATTGGTTGTTAAAATTTAACTTTAGCTTGAGAAAATTCGAGCATGTTATTTGACTAACACCTGCAAGAAATTCAGACGTGACATACTACTGGATCAACAACATAAGCAGAAATTACTCTGGTTATACAGTAAGTACTCCGAGTTGAAATATAGAGAAAATGATATGTGCACTTGGAGACTGCTATATGGATGCACAAATTGTCGAGACTTGAAGAAACTTAACTTTGAGAACGAACTTTGTTAACTGACCGAACAACTCATTTTGCCGGGAGATTAACCCGGTTGGATTTTCCTAAAGCCTTTGTTATTATTATAATAAATCAGAAAAACAGCAACAGCTCGTGACAAATGAACAACAATGATCTCATTGATGAAAACGAGACATCTCCCTAGATCTAGCAAAGGAAAACGGAGCATCGTACTGGCTGATCACTGACGTTGAAATCATTCAACTTTGATTCAATTAGAGATGGAATAGCCCTATGATACAGTGTAGGACCCTGTAAGAACGCCCATCAACCTGTGCATCCGGAGAAGCATTTAATGACCTTGAAAATGCTGCTCTTCATTGTCCAAAAGGTGGCTATAGCAAGCCAGGCAGAATGATATACACGACTAATTTGCTAACATACTCGATGAAGTATGCGACGATGTCAAACTGCAGCCCGGTCTTCAGATTTTGCGAGGAGAAACCAAATTACCATAACTCATCGTGCAAATGGGCTGTTGGGTTCACGCTTCAGTAAAACCATTCTTGATGTTCCAAGTGATTAATTACGTGGATCTATTCTGTCCACCCCGCTTAGTGAGCATAAATCTTTCATGACCCCCAGGCGCATTTGCTAAATTCTTACATGGTAACCTGCAATATAACAATTAATTTGTAACTGGGGGTCAAAAACACTGGGGGGGGGGACAGAATAGATCATAATATGATCAAATAATACGTCCAAATTCCTCGATAATATTGCCGATTCTAATAAACAGCTAAAAACCATTAAGAAAAATGGGGTCTTTCCCATTATAGCCAACTATTATGGTCTTTTTGCAAGCACCGATGTCCCAATTCTCAATGGTGCGCGAGTTCTCGGATCACTTATTGGCAGTGACGAGGATATGCAAGAGTTTTTGAAACACAAAACCAACGACTGCACGAAACTAATTCAAAAACTCTCAAACTTTGGCAAGTCATCACCCCACGCAGCCTACCACTGCTACGTCAAAGGACTTCAGAATAAAATGACGTTTCTGTCCAGAACCACACCTAAAACAACAGATTTTCTTCGCCATGGTGAAGAAATCATCAGCAACAACCTCATCCCAGCCTTGACGAACAGAGATAGTCCAGACGAGATAACGAGACGCGTTCTCTCCCTCCCCGTCAGAAACGGTGGGCTGGCAATCAATCAACCAGATGATTACAGTAGAAACTATTCAGACTCCCAAAATCTTTCAGCACCACTCGCCGACCCGTCGTCCGACCTCATAATTCTGGAGCAAGACCGAATGAAGAAAGAGATCCACAAAGAGCGCCTGAAGACAGCTACGAAAAAGCAAAACCAAATTACTGACGTGACGAATCCCGACATCTCATACGCCCTGAAACTTGCAAGGGAGAAAGGAGCGTCCTCTGGGCAAAACGCCTTGCCAATCCAAAAGCACGGACTCTGGCTCACAAAATTGGAATTCCGCGACGCCCTCTGTATCCGCTACCGGTGGGATTTCAAAAATGTGCCATCAACATGTGCCTGTTGATAAACTTTTGTACTGTCCCACACCCTACACTGCCCGAAAGGAGGATACCCGATTATCACAATGAAATACGTTATCTCTTTGCAAGTTTGATGAAGAAAGTTGGCCACGACTTCAAAGTCGAACCACATCTGCAGGCTCGAGACAACGAGACTTTTACAAACTCTACCTTCACCGCAGATGAGGAAAAACTCGACATCTCCGCCACAAAAATCTGGGGCAGTCATTTTGAGCGCTCCTTTAATTATGTGAAGATCTTCATTCCTTATGCTCCCACAAACAGAATTAAAGACACTGAAGGTTTACACTTACTGCATGAAAATTTGAAACGCCTCAAATATCAAGACAGAATTGTGGAAATTGAATATGGATCTTATTCACCTTTGATATTTGCTACCACATGTGGAGCCAGCCCCATCACACAAAAACTCATCAGACGCATTGCTTCCTTCATAGCCCAAATATCAAATGAACTATACCCAGAAGTCATTAATTTTATTCGCACACGTGTCAGCTTCAATTTTCTAAAGAGCACATTTTTTTGCATTCGTGGATGTAGAGGTCAAAAGTCCAAAACGCCAGATGACATCAGCATAGAAACTTTCAAGGTAGAAATCAGATCCTAATTATCTCAAATTTTAAAATAATTGCAGCCATATGACCTCTGATGAGAGACACAGTCTTCGCATTCAATGCCAAAACGACCTCTAAATGACCTCATGTTGACCTCCAAAGATTGAAGCTAAGCTGCATGTTCCAAAACCATATCATAGATAACTTATTCTTTTCATGGTTGATGCCGCTGCGCGCCCATTAAAGGTCTTTTCTTTTGCTTTTGCCTCAACCCTCTCGCATTCATTGCCATTCAGTTTGCCCTTTCTCTTTCTGTTAAGTTATTTTATAATTTGTTATCAATACGACATTTATAATTCAATTCTTTTCCCCTACTATTATGGTATAATTACCTTACTGGGGGGGGTGGTACTAAAGGTTATTTAACCCATGTGGTGAAGTGGAAAAATAGTCTCCTCTTGGAGCGTGCTTTCTGCTGATTTTTTCAGTTGTGTTACTGGGGTACACGATTTTACTTGGAATGGTTTAAGACGTTCTGCTCTAGGTCTAGGTGTATGTACAGGGATAGTATATCTCTAACTCCATATGACTGCTCAATGTTGGCGGTGAAAAGAATAACGTTAAACGTTTTATTTAGGGCCACTAAACTAACTGATTCTTGGCTGTACTAATTATCGTCTGCACTATTGCATATCGTGCTAAGAATAGTGCCAAAATACCAGTCTAGTCAACCGGCCTACACTTTTGCTCCATATGGAGTGCCGTTGCTTTGTTTTGTATGCTGTCTGTGTACGAATTTTTTGCGACTGTTTTGTTGTTCCTCGTGGAATGCCATTGCTGTGTTCTCTGTGTCTACAGGCGGTTGAGAGTTGTTACTGTGTTCCATTTGGATTTGTTGTTTGGATGATTTGTCGTTGTCTGCGTTGAGTTTGGGGGAGGCCGGAGTTATTGTGAAGGTGTCCGGGTCTGGTGATGGTATTTCATTGTCTTGTTGGTGATCTGGAGTGTGTGCAGTTGGATGTTTGGCCTTGATATTTGGTCCGGTGAATCTAGAAAGATTTTGTTGGGTGGTTAAGGTGACTTTAATTTCGGTTGAAGTTTGGTCGAAACTTTGTTAATCTTTTTTAATCGATCTTGAAGAGGAGAAGTTTGGTTCTTCCGTTGGGATTGGCAAGCTGACCTCCAAGGTGACCATGTATACATTGGGTTCGGCTAATGTAATGGTGCAAAATAAGGTTGCTGATGGGGAGTCTGATGTAATGCGGTGAATGGAGCTGTTTGCATTTTCTTCTATAGTGGTTGCGTCCAATCGGAGGAATGATCGATTTTTTTGTGGGTTGCTTCTCATTGGAGATTGCAAAGCATAATTGATAGCAGCCTGTTTCGCTTTTTGGGCAAAAGCATAGTTTGTGTTTTTGCGGTTTTGTTGACCGGCGTTTCTCTTGTTTGCTATTGTTGTTTTTTTGTTGGCCTTGACCGTTGTTTTGGGTATTGGTGGTTGTTTGCTTGCTGAGGTTTCTTTGGCAGAGCATTTTGGTCGCTGTTGTGCTTGCATTATCACTGCTAATTTCTTGACTTTTTAATGACCATAATTGGAGCTCGACGGGTTCCCTGCTGATTGTTGAGCCACGCTTGCTTGTCTGTTTGTTCTTCCTCTAATCAGATTTTTCTTATTTTTTCTTGGTTGCGTTTGTACTTGCGGACTGTGTTACAAGCTACCATGAAAATTAGGCAAGATTTAGTTTCTGTAACCAACGCTAGGTCATGTTTTTGAATAGGTGTGTCAGTTGCGATGTGGTGAGTAATTTGTGATTTTTTCATCCAGAATTATATTTCAATGTGGAGCGAGTGTAGAGCGAGGTTCTTTCGCTTTCCATGCTTTAGATTTGCGTGCTACGTTCAGTTTATTTAATATTGATTAGTTTCTTTTATGATAGTTTTTAGTGTAATGGTTTTGTGACAATGTTGGAGATTGCAGTGTTTGAGTGTTTGCTTTTCTGCCGAAGTGTGCTTTCAATGGAATTGTGTCCGTTGTGGAGTCCAACCAGTTTGGGTCAACGTCAAAAATGCTAGGTGGCGTGTAATTGTTTGGTCTCCGGCTGGAGGCAATATCAATTTTATCTTTTCATTTTTGCAAAAGATTTCGCTTTCCCCTGCTTTGAATGCTTGGGAATGGTCATGTTTCTGATCTTGGAAATCCATATAGTTTGCAGCAGCTCTTTAGGTAGTCTTCTCCGAATTTAGTGTCCCCATTGTAAAATTATTTAGCATGTGGTATCTTTAAAAGCGATCTACTGTGACCAGTATGAAGTTTGATTGTTTATCCCCTGTATAATTGAGTAATTTGTGATTGTTAAATGTTTCCGGATGGGGTATCTGGAAAAAAGATCTACTGTGACTAGTATATAGTTCGATTTGTTATATTCTTTATAATTGAGTAATTTGTGATTGTTCCAACAAACTATATACTAGTGTGTGGTGAGTAATTTTTGATTGTTCAATCAAAATAAATACTGTTCACAGTAATTTGTGAACTACAAAAACTCACAGTAATTTGTGATTGTTCAACCAAACTAAAAACTAGTCACAGTCGATCGCCTTTCTATATATCCCCATGCGGAAACATTTAGCAATTGAGACACTTAAACCGCTATAGAGTACCTGGAAAGCTACTGCAAAGTACAGTGATTTCCAAGATCAATAAGATATGACCAACCAAAGCATTCAAAGCAAAAGAATTCGAAATCTTTGCAAAATTACGAATATAAAATTGATATTGGCTCAAGCCGGAGACTACCGGGGCACAGGCATTGTAGAAAGACTAAACCAAACAATTAAATGCCGCATAGCAGTTTTCGACGTTGACCCAAATTGGTCGAACTCAACACTATGTGAGAGATTAGCTGACATATTAGAAAACATAAGACTGATCCCTAACTCCACAACAAACACAAATCCGATCGAACCACACCTCGGCAGAAAAACCAAGCACTGCAATCGCCAACATTGTCTCAAAATCATCACACAAAAATCTATCATACAAGAAACTAATCAATAATTGTTTAGACAATCTACGAAGAGCTCTGGATGAGAGACGGCTTCTTGGAAAATAGCCTGGAAATTCAGTATAAAGATCCAGAACCAGACAATCTTGACGAATCAGACGAGTCAGACAATCTACGCCTTAGGAATCGCTCCCCACGTAACATGACACCCTCTGAGATACACTTTACATTAGTAGACAAAACCACAAAAAACATATTGAAAAAACGCAACGTAGCAGGCAAATCTATAGTACGAAAAGCAAAAGAAACTCTCCCTACACTCCCACCACATTGGAATTTGATTCCCGATGGAACAATCACAAATTACTCACCACACACAATCACAATTGACACACCTATTAGAAAAAACACGGTCAATAAAAAAAATGACCTAGCTGTGGTTACAGAAAATAAACCTCGCCTAATTCTCACGGTAGCTTGGAAAACACTTGGCGAGTCTAAACGCAACCCAGAAAAATTAAGAAAGTTTTCTATAGCAGAAGAAAGAAACAGACAAGCAAGCTTGGCTCAACAATCAGCAGGAAACCCGTCGAGATCCAATTGGAGTCATTAAAAAGTCAAGTAATTAGCAGTGGCCATCCAAGCAAAACAACATCTAAAACTCTGTGCCAAAAAAACCCCAGCAAGCAAACAACCACCAATAACCAAAACAACGGTCAAGGCCCAGCAAAAAACAACAAGAGCAAACCGCAGAAACGCCGGTCAACAAAAACGCAAAAACACAAACAATGTTTTTGCCCGAAAGCGAAACAGGCTGCTATCAATTATGCTAATGAATCCCCAATGAGAAGCACGCCGCAAAAAAATCGATCAATCCTCCAATTGGATGCATCCTTAAAAAAGAAAATGCAAAAAACTCCATTCATTGTATTACATCAGGCATCCCATCAGCAATACCATTTCGCATCATTACGTCAGCTGTCCGCAATGTGTTCATTGTCACCTCGGAGGAGAGCCCGCCAATCCCACCGGAAGCACGAAACTTCTCCACCTCAAAATCCACAAAACGGATTTACAGAGTTTTGACCAAAATTCAATCGAACATAAACTCACCTTCACCACACAAAGTGATCTTCCTGGAATCACCGGTCCAAATATCATGGCGAAATATCCAAGTGGATACACCCCAGATCCCAGAAAGACAATGAAATACCAACAGCAGACCCGGACAACATCACAATCACTCCAGCCTCCCCTAACCAACAAACACACCGAAAAATCATCCGAACAGCAAATCCAAATGGAACAGGGTAACAACTCTCAACCATCTGTAGACACAGAGAACACAGCAATGGCATTCCACGAGGAACAAAAAAACAGTCGCAAAAAATTCGTACACAGACAGCATACAAAACAAAGCAACGGCACTCCATATGGAGCAAAAGTGTAGGCCGGTTGACTAGACTGGTATTTTGGCACTATTCTTAGCACGATATGCAATAGTGCAGACGATAATTAGTACAGCCAAGAATCAGTTAGTTTAGTGGCCCTAAATAAAACGTTTAACGTTATTCTTTTCACCGCCAACATTGAGCAGTCATATGGAGTTAGACCTATACTATCCCTGTACATACACCTAGACCTGGAGCGGAGGCCGCCCGTAGAGCCGCAGTTATGCAAAGCAGAATGCTATGAAAGCTCCAGAGATAAGGAATTGTCTATTAGAAATTAAATCAGTTAAAATGGTGTTCAAATTTTTGCGTTCATGGTCAGTTTTACTTAGAGTTGATTCACAATTGAAATGAAAATGGTTTACAAATTATATACACTCGTCATTGACAACATCCATCTAATTCTAGGAAATGAGTTATAAGAATGAGGTTTTGAATTTATTTAGATTTATTTATTATTATTATTATTATTATTATTTATTATTATTATTATTATTATTATTATTATTATTATTATTATTATTATTATTATTATTATTATTATTATTATTATTATTATTATTATTATTATTATTATTATTATTATTATTATTATTATTACTATTACAGGCTTAGGTACCTTTTAAATATTCAAATGTGTTCCATATAAAACAATCAGAATAGAAAAGTTTTCAGTTTCCTTTTATAATCAAGCTCCTCTGGTATTAGAATGAATTCAAATGGCAGTCTGTTCCATTCATGCGGAATTGCATGGCTGAAAGATATTTTTCCAAAAGTGGTTTTAACGACCAAAATTATAAGTTTGTGAACATACTGGCATCTTATGACTTTATCATTGCGAGACAATAGAGAGCTAAGATACCCTGCACACGAATTTTGAACAGCACACGTTTCTGCACGCGTAACCAATGAAGCTGGTTGATGAATCTTGAAGTTGGTGTTCCAGGTGACAGTCGAAATATCAGCCTGCATGCACTAATTCGTTATCCGTTGTAACTTCTCGTGAAGTACAGCAGGTAGTTCATGGTAAATTGAGTTGCAGTAGTCGAGACACGAAATAACCATAACTCTTACCAACTCTATTAGGACATCATTATCAACCGTATTTCTGATAGAATAGATGTTCCGTAGCATATAGAAGCAGGCAGAAGTAACTGAGCTGATTTGTCTGGAAAAAAAAGTTTTTCATGCAAAATGAAGCCAAGAAGTTTCAAATGATTCAAAAATTTGGAATCCATGGGAAGTTTTAGATAATTGAATGGATTATTTTGCACTACTTTTACAAATTCTGTTTTACTAGTATTGAATATAAGTTTTGTGTCACAAAATCAATTCTGTAAGGTGCTAATAATCAAATCAAACTTCTCCCGAGTCACCGTTTCCTCATAGGCAAAATAAATAAAGTTATCATCCGCATAGAAATGATAGTTTAGCTGTAGCTGTTTAAGTATGAGCTCTAATGGCAGCAAATAGCAGGTGAAACGCAGGAGGCCTAAAAGCGATCCTTTTGGTACCCATTTTTTGTTTCCTGCTCCAAAAACAACACGTCTTTTAATAATAATTTCTGAGATTGACCACTCAGATAGCGTTTTAGGAAACAGAACAGAACCTCGGAATCATAGACTAACAAAAAGAATTGATAGAAGTATATTATTGTCCAGTGTATCAAAGGCTGCCAATAGATCGAGTCCAATGTAAAAAGTGCTCATTTTAGCCCTAAATCAAGTATCATGTCGTTGGTGTCTTCTAGCAGCGCTCTTTCTGTTGAACAAAACTTTCTATAGGCACTTTGAACGCACAAAACAGGGTGTGCCTCTCAAGGTGCTCGGAAAATTGTACGAGAGCTGACTTTTCCAATAACTTCGATGTATAACTGAGTTTTGATAATGGTCGATAGCTTGCAAAATCCACACGATCAAGATTAACGTTTTGATGTGATGTTTAACAATTAATTGTTGAAGAGCGTGGGGCAAACTTCCCCACGAGCGTGGGGGATGACGTTCAATAATAAAAAGAACACAATTAATTAGGAAAAAATTTTGCAATCCTCGTCGGAGTAATATCCAGCAATGACGTACTAATTGTTGAAGCCGTTAGTAGCTTCTTCAAATCGCTCAGGAATAACAGAGTGAACGCGCATAGCTGTATAATTGTCAACGGGAATATCTCTGGACACTCAACTGCTTGAGTTGATGCAATGCTATACCCAACTTTTGAAATAAAAAATATAATGAAATCTGTAGCAAGAATTTCTTTATTTTCACATTTTGATTGTATTTGCTGCTCTTTAACAACTAGCGATCTCAATAACGCATATTTTTGACGTGTAGATTTACCGTACAAGAAATTGTTGCTAACCAATGCCTTTTTTCAAGAAAGTTATCAAAAACAAGAATTCGTAATCAAATCCAAATCCGCTTTCAAATCAACGCGTCGGGTCTTTCGATATAGTGGCTCACATCTCCTTTTCGTCGTCTTCAAGAATAATAATTCATCGTCATAGAATGGGCATTAATATTCAAAGGTGGTTTTAATATTAAGCGGAAAGTGATCATTCAATATTTTTTCCTCTGCAGCCGTATTTTCATTCGAAGCTTAATCAATACTTGCTAAACAATGTCGATTTCCTGTAAAATAATTGTCGCCTGGGTTTGCTAAGTTTCCAATTGCTTACCAAAACACAAATTAAGGCATGATCAGATTGAGTCAGAAAAGTGTTCGAGATTAAATTAATACGAATTTCACCGGACAATATAACATGATCCAGAAGACCACCGGACTTGTGAATTTGGATTTTGGACACGCTGGATTACACAAAATTCTTCCATAGAAAGAGTCCAGAGCGTGAAGCATCATTGTCTACATTCAAGGGAAAGTTGCGTCCGCCAAAAGAAAGAACTCTATCAAAGCTTAACTTTTTGTCTTGCAGAAAATTAGTAAAACTATCAATAATCAACTTGTCACTTACTCCAAGCACTCTGTACACAATGAATAGGAAAAAAAACATTTGCCTGAATTTTCAAAGTTGCACGGCAACATTTTAAGAGCTTTGACGGTTGATTTTCAAAATTTTTCAACTTAATATTTGATCTGTAGAGTAAACAAATTCCTCCGGCCCTTTTATTGATTCTCGGAGCACTGTGAAACTAAAACCAGTGGGGTAAAATAGCTGCAAGAGGAAATTATCATACATATTTTATCTAATCCGTGATTCGACACATATTCCAATATCTATCTCCTTGATTTACAATTAAACATTTAGTTCCTTTGTTTTGTTTCTCACAGAGCGCGCATTATGTAAGAAGCATTTAAACATTCGCTTTTTATAGTTGTCAGAAAACCTAAATTGTAGTCACCTTTTTCCAATGCTTTTCAGCCGTTCACGAGCTGGCTTATTCAAATGAATCTTAATGCGGTAACAATTTCAGTAACAAATTCCGGTGACTCGACCTTTTCATCTTCAAAATTAAATAAAAATAAAATGAAATGATTTAAGTTTTGATTCCGCTGTTGAAGTATGACGAATATAAAGGAGTTCAATGCCGTTTGCTTTACAGTATTCTTCAATTGGGGATCCCTATTTTTAAGGTGAATAACAAAAATGGGGAGCAAAGGAGTTCGCCCACAAAGGGCGTGAAATAGCACACCAGAGAGGGATTGATGTACAAAGAATAGTTTTGATAAATAATCCACAAACTTGAATAGAAAATATTGCAAGGTCAGTCAAACGGATCAGACAGATGCGATAACTCTCACGCTAAATGACTGAGCTTAAAACTATCTAACGTGCAGAGGAATAATGTCTTCGAATAACTCTAGCTAAATGAAAAAATCAATCAAAAGCGGAAAAACCTCACGCCAATAGCTGGAAAAAAATATTGACATGTTTGTCCCAGATACAATTTCTTCCACCGGAATCTGAAATCCTCAGTAATTGGGGCTACCCAAACAATGTCCCGCCTCTTATCACTCAGTAAATAACAACAATTACGCGTTGAAGCAAAAATAAATAGCCTCCCGGGTGTAAAATGGAGACTGTTTATTAAGTTTAACTTGACAATTAGGCTAACATTATCAACAACAACTATATACAACATTTTATTCATATTCAGTACACCCAATAAATTATAATTCTTGGGCCAGAGTTTTTGAAATTCCTGGTTAATTTGAATTCACTTCCTGAAAAAGAGCTTCTACCCTCTGTCTTTTTGTGTTTCATCCTTTAGTTTTTGGGGTTGAAGAAATATCAAATTCACATGTACAAAAAATAGTTTTTCAAATCGTTAATCCACAAACTTGAATATAAACTATTGCAAGATCGGTCAAAGGATCAAACAGATGCGGAGAACTCTCAAGCCAAATGTTCGAGCTGAAAACTATCTAACGAGCAGAAGAATAGGTTCAAGGAATATCTTAGGCGAAATGAATAAATCAAGCAGATGCGGAGAAACCTCACGCCAAAAGCTAGAAAATATCAAACCCAGATGTTTGTCCCAGATACGAATTCTTCCGCCGAAATCTGAAATCCGCAGTAATTGTGGCTAACCCGGCCTCTTATCACTCATTAAATAACAACAATCCCGAGCTGAAATAAAATTACAACAATTAGGCTAACATTATATACAACTAATATAAGCAACATATTTTTTTCACATTAAATACACCCAATAAATTATACCCTCTGTCTTTTCGTGTATTATTTTTTAGTTGTTGGGGTTGAAGCAATATCAAATTCACATTTACCGAAATTTGGTTTTTCATGTTCTGAAATTGTAGTGGGAATATGTCGGCAGATTTGGAAGATGGAAATTCATCCATTACTTGTAATCTCATATATCGCATGCGATTTCAGAATTTTACCGAAAGATGCTCTTAGGGTGGGCAAGCAGGTTCCCAAGCAGGTTGTGAAGATGATTTGAATATTACAAATTTCTTCTGTTTGAACACAGAAATCGGCTAAAGAAATTTTTAATTGAGTTGAGGTGGTTTTCTCTCACTGAAGTTTTCGATTTCACCTTGTGTTTTTTATTATGTCTTTGAAGATTTAATTCACAATGCTGGATGGTCACTCATTTGGATAATGATTTTTTGTTCAGATCAACCGATTTATGTTTAAGGCTATATAGAAAGGCCTTTAATCACTGGTTACCATGGAAACCAATGTAAATTCCCTTGGATCACGTTTTTCTTATGTAACGAAGCATAGCTAAGGAAATTTAATATTAAATTGGTATCAGAAGAATTTTAAAACCAATCTTAGCTAATTTTTGTGTCATCTTTGACGTTTTTTGATCTAGGAAGGCCTGGTCCCCAATGCCGTCGGGAATTTCAAGAGTGAATTGTCATTTTTTGTGGAGAGAACTCGCATACTCATTGTACATTTGAGGACTCCCTTGACAATGCACATTATGTAGTCCCAAATACGTGGGACTACAAAGTGACGACGATAGATGAACAAACTGGCGACAACTAAAAAACTTGTCATTTCTCATGTTCGCTGTACTTTAATTTAAACCGATTTATACTTATTAATAGCAGAGGGACACCTGTTGCATTAAGTTACCATATAAATTTCAATTAACGCGATTGGAAATAATCGCTTGTAAATCGTTCCGCATTCGTTGCTATCTGATATTCTTTCGTTTTTATCTATACATGATGCTTTTTGGTGTTTGACTACTGTCAGATTATATATATATATATATATATATATATATTTATATATATATTTTTATATATATATATATATATATATATATATATATATATATATATATGTATGTAAATATACATACATGTATATATATATATATATATATATATATATGTATATATATATATATATATATATATATATTTATTTATTTATATATAATTACACAAACACACACACACCCATATATATATATATATATATATATATATATATATATAATATAAATATATCGGAGTTGAAGAGGACTTAACTTGCTGAGGTGCTTTCTTCTATTTGACAAAATCGAGATAAAGCATTTTCATGACAGCAATTATAACGCAGAATAATACAGATCATGTAATCATAATTTTATTAAAAGTGTAATAACTAGAAAATTTTCAGAGAGAAGACAACAATAATTGACCAAAGAAAGTTGCCCCGTAAGCAGTAGCGAAGCCTACAATTATCACGAATCTACAAAAAAGAACAAATTTGAAAAAGAGTAATTGATATTGAGAGTGCAAACTTTGGTCGGCGTTTCGTTGCGCGCACCACTGTAGCTAGGCTTTCAGCTTCAAAAGCGCTGACACAACCGGCATTGAAGCTCTTTGCGCGGAGAAAAGATAGCTACGCTGACATCATGTAAATTCTAAGGTCAAAAATCAAGTTCGTTTTCCTAAGGAAACACGGAAGCGGCATGAGATCGTTGATGCGTCAATAGGAGCTGTTGTTGAAGAAGGGAAGTTATTAGTTTGGCTAATCGATTTTCGCCATTAGTTCCTTGTTTTCAACAGCTGTCCATCTTCTGTTTTCTCTACTGATAAGTATTGGCTGGACCAGGGGCCTTCCAGCTGGTATTGGCTGGAAGGGCCCTGGTCCAGCCAATACTTACCCAGTATTTGGGAGGGACAGTTTTTTTTTCTGTTTTAGACCGCAACTCAACTTATTGCGCATATACCATGTGGTCTTTTTTCATTGTTGCCTACCCAGTTGCGGTCAGATCCCATAGTCCCCTCATCAAGTTCTCGTGCCAATCCACTTGAAGGAGTAGGCGAGGCAATCATGAAAGATTCTGAAGACGGCGACCCATAAGTTAACAGAATGCTGTTCTTATTAAAGATTTTATCACTGGATTACAGTGTGCACAAATATAGGAGGAGTTTTCACAATCAAGCAAAATTCTCGTTTTGGTTTTGCAAGTAGTAATATAAATATTAGTGGAGAATGATTCAGAGCAAACTCAAGGGTTTCCCACCAATTTGTTGGTCCAGTTTGTTTGACTGATTTTTTTCATAGGGTTACAGTTTGAGCATCTGCATAGAACTCTTCGTGTGCATTTGTTTTCTTAGTTGAAGTTAAATTCAAGGAAGTGCCACACACTAAATAAAGTTCAGGTAAATTTACCTGAAAAAATACCTTATTTTACCTGAAACGTTCAGGTAGTTTTGCCTTACCTTAACTTACCTTAACTGACCTCAACTTTACCTGAAAATTACCTGAAAAATTAAGGGGGCACCACCTGAACTTTTACCTGAACATACCTTAAATTTACCTTAAAAACACACCTGAAAAGTTAAGGTAAAATTACCTAAACTTACCTGAAAAACGCGCAAAAATTATCTTAAAATTTAAGGTAAAAGTACCTGAATAAATACCCGAAATTTACCTTAAATATACTTTAAATTTAAACTGAACTTTTAAGGTAAATTATATTAGTTAAGGTAAATTTACCTTAAAAATTAAGGTAAAAATTTAAGTTGTTTTTAAGGTAAGTTAAGGTATGTTAAGGTAAAAGTTCAGGTGATGCTTAATTTTTCAGGTAAATTTCAGGTAAAAATTAACGAATTTAAGGTAAAATTAAGGTGCGTTAACGTGTGTTAAGGTAAAGTTCAGGTAAGGCAAAACTACCTGAACCGGTTCAGGTAAGAAATTTTCAGGTAAAATTACCTGAAAAATTAAGGTAAACACTATGTACATAGTCGAATGGGGAAAAAGTCTTAGCTTGTTCATGAGAATCTTTAGTCTCTTTGATGACTAGAAAGGGTGCATTGCTGAGGCCCACGAGGGAGCCGCACCTAAAGCAGAAGGCAGTTGTTGCGTTACTGCTTTTTTTTAGCACTCACTGAAAGTATTTTTGGTGTTTGATGTAGTGTAGGTCAACAAATATTAGCTCAAATTGCTTCATATAATTATCATTGTAAAGATCTTATAATAAACTTTTCAGCCATATATGTAAATCTATACCAATGGTGCGTTTTGGTTAACCTCTTCTAGGATCAATTGAAAGTGAAAAATCGTGTATTTTTGTTTTCTTAAAAAAAGCTGTTTTGGACCCTTTTTAATGCACCGGTACCACTCGACATCGGTTTGTGAGCAGTTTTTACACGAACAAAGGCGTGTGAAAAATAAAAATGCCAATGTTTGCAAAATTTGTGCGATACTGCTTTTTTGAATTTTTTTGAGCACTCACTGAAAGTATTTTTGGTGTTTGATGTAGTGTAGGTCAACAAATATTAGCTCAATTTGCTTCATAAAAATATCATTGTAAAGCTCTTGTAATAAACTTCAACATTTCGTTTGATAATTTTATTAAAAATATACAACTATGTACTGCAAAAAGTTTAAAAAAATTTAAGGTAAGTTAAGGTAATTTTACCTTAACACAGTTCAGGTATTTTTTTTTACCTTAACTCAAGTTAAGGTAAAGTTAAGGTAATTGTTACCTTAATTTTACCTTAACAAATGTTTACCTTAACTGCGTTAAGGTAAATTTACCTGAACTTTTTTAGTGTGCACTCTCGTTTTGTCAGAGTTGACTTGTTCGTTGCAATTCCGAATTATTTGTAGACGTTGGACAGCAGGTTGAAAAGGGTCTGGGTTCTCCTGAATAAGTTGTCGTCAGTTTTTGCGAGTTTCGACTTCTGTGTTCGAATTCTTCCCGCCCTGCCTTTTTGTCGAGTTTTTCCTTCGGAGGTTTCAGCATTTTAACACGTCTTTAAGCGGTGAATTTTTGTATTTTCACCACTAAGTTGAGCGGTGAATTTATGTAGTTTCACTGCATTCACTACTGTTCTCATACAATTTTAACACTTTTTCTAAGCGGTGAATTTATGCAAGTCCACCACTAAGTTAAGCGGTAAATTTTTTGTAATTTCATTGCATTCACCGCTTATCTTACTTAATTTGGACACCTTTTTCAAAGCGTTGAATTTATGTAATTTCACCGCTAAATTCAGCGGTGAAATTATGTAATTTCACCACTACCAGGCGATAAAGGTTTTTTCACCGCATTTACTGCCTGATTTATATAATTTCACCGCATTCACCGTTTATCTTACCAAATTTTCCGCATTCACCGCTTATCTTACATAATTTTGCGTTGAATGGCGGTGACATCTCGACCCGGCCGTAGTTTTTAGTGTTTTGGAGACAATAATCGTACTCTCTTTTCAAAAGGGATAGTAGATACAGCTACTTTCACAGTACTTCCAGAAGATAGTATCCCGGGTAAATGTCGCTTACTATCTTTTTCGACATAGATTGGTCGCCGCCGGACAGTTTTTGTTTGATGATGTTTAATGAGATGTAAGTCCAGTGGAAAGAATTATCAGATGAGTTTTGTAGCCGATCTTTTTCTCTCCTTGAACATCGCCACTCTTTCAATGCAGTTCCTCTCATTATTTTTTTTTGCTATTTATCAGATGGTTAACAACAACGCAATTTTATGGGAAGCAGCCTCAATTTTGTTAGTCTTGGCATAATCTAAGGAGCAAAACCTCCAGAGAAAAATATATCATGCAGTCTTATTAATATTAAATAAATAAACATCGCAAGACAATTCCTGAAACAGTTCAGAGAATTTTCATTCACTAAACAAAAAACTAGACATGGACTGGAACATAAATGGATTGGAAAAAACCATAAAAAAGCCGATCGAAAAAATTGAAAAGACAGTAAAAACTAATTCAAATTTTCTCACGTGAAAAGAAAGCAACTTCTTGTTCATACTCAGCTTTCTCACTCTGCTTTAAAATTAGCGTGAAAAAATGTCACGAAGCTTTTTTGCTCCCTTTCTGCTTGGGCGTGACCAAAATCATTACTTCCGTTTGCAGTTGAGCATCCGAAAATGACGCGAAAAGATCACAAAAACAGGCCCCAAAAAATTCAACCAAAATAGTTGGTATAACTTTGTGCGGGGGGGTTATAAGGGAAAAACTTTAAGCATGGGATCACTACTTAAAATTTAAGTGTATACTCAGGCACGGATTCAACTGCACGGCCTCTTCAAACTTCTCAAGAATCGCAGCCTCTACGCGGCAGAACTTCGAGCGGGCTACAACTCCCAGCGTACACACACTATACACAGACTGCGGGTTCCGGTTTTGTGGCGTGATCAGTCCAGTCCAATCTCTCTGATCTCTTGTATGCACTTGACTTGGTAACACATATCTTCCCTGCGTCTTCTGCTTATCCTCAACCTCGTCTGCTGCGGTCGTAGAGAAGGAGTACATCTCAAATGCACCAACTTACAGTCCGCAGAGCGATGGAACAACAAAACTGAGAGCACGCGTTGTTCTTGGTGCGCGAGATTTGAAGAAAAAACTACAAGTTAAATTTAACCAACTCGCAATAACAAACGTCTCAACCTTCATAAACTGATCTGTGGTGGTCTCAAGCAAAACCTAGACAGTATGAGAGACTGGACGCACGAAACGAGCTACCATCCAGTAGACCAAACACAAGAACCAAACTTCCGCCCTCAAAAGCCAGCCTGAATACGGCGTAATTCAAGATAACAGGTCAAAGAGCAAAACAAAGGTGGAGGGGTCGCTTTATCATTAAGGAAACAATTCTGCTCCAGAAAAAAAAACTTAAGACTTCTGACGAACACCCAGAATTCCAAGTCATAGAACTCACCGCATGTGGTAAGAACATCAAACTACTGAACACCTGCATCCCACCTTCGTCTAGCTGTGATGCAGGATACAATAATTCTTTCAGTGAACTACTTATGTCAACGTTATTGTTGATGATTTTCAATGCTCATAGTCCTATATGGCAGTCTCCCCCTCTAATCAAGAAGTTCTAATAGACAAGGCCAGCACAAGATTTACTGAAAAAACTCCCCAAACATGAATCTCACCAGCTCAAGCATAGCAATGAACATCGACTGAGGCAATGGAAGAAGAACCATGAACTTTGATCAGAAGAAGACTATCATGATCCAAAAAACGCAAACAAATTGAACTAACAAAACACACCATAACTCATGAAATGTGAAAATTACAAACAAAATACACTAAGAACAGTAAGGAGACTGGAAATGGTGGGCAGAATGTTCAAGTAGGAAACAATGAAGGGAGCTAAAACGACGCAAAGAAAAGCAGGGCACCCTTACCATATAGAATAAAGCCAGCCGACCTACATCATCTAGGCCCCACAGCAATCAGATACACGACTGACATCTTTAATTTTTCTGTAAATGGCACAGAACTCCGTTACATCGCGAAAGTCGGCCGGCCGCGTCATACACCAACACAAGCGCTCAACAAACCTTGATACATCTAAAAGCTAGCAAATTGCGAAACAAAAAAACTCCTACTAAAAGACTTTATCAAATATCCACTGAAAAGCATCAGAACGGTAATAGTCACGAGCACACAACTAGAAAAGTATTCATTGTTGTGACCAACATTACCAGAAAAAGGCCTCAATCAGAAAAAAATGCAACCAAAGTCTACTAGCATACTTAGATCTTGCCACCGGTTTTCACTCGGTTGATCACAACTTACTACAAAAGGAGATACTTAACTCACACATACCAAACAGCACAAAAAACGGGTTGCTTCGTATTTAAAGAGCAGATTCGCTGACGTAAAACATAACAATGATCATAACAAAATGATCTTTACAAAAGTCATAGCGGAGAAAATTGAAAAAAGGTGTCCTTCAAGATGGCGTTTGACCGCCAAGGCTCTTCAACATCTAAATGAGTAAACTTCCTCTGCTCAGCAAAAAATTATAATCATCACGTTTTACGCTTATGTCATAACTTGAAATAAATCTAACCCACAGTTTGACATAAATCTGGCATAATAACTCATTAACTAAATATTTTACACGACTGGTCAGAATCAAGGGAATCTAAGTTAGTGGCTGAGAAATCAAGTGTCACTGTGTTCATAATTTGGAGCAAGGAGTTCTGGTTCGACCCATACCTTTTCATTAACAATTAAACTAAACCAGTAGAATTCAAAGCCAAAGCTCTTGGAGAAATATTTGATTGTACGCTCAAATTTGGAGAACATATAGTGCATAAAAAAGTGAAAGTACAAATGCGCAATCACATTCTGGAAAAAAATGGCGGCAGCAACTTAAAAATATATTGGTTGGAGCATGCTGAACTACGGTACTCTGCTGTGTAATTCCACCAAGAGCATTAAAAACTGTTGCAACCTCTAAGCACAACAGAATACTGCAGTTTAGACAATCACTGGCTGCGTAAAATGTCTGATATCATTGAATTACAGAATGAATGTGAAATGCCTCCAGTTAAAGTTGAAACAGAAACGCTACCGCAGTAAGTTCTCGTCGGCAGTTTTCAGAGCCGCAGTGCAAATCACAAGACAAACTCAACAACTAGTTTTCGTCCCATGAGACTGACACCAAATGATATCTAAAGGGATTGCGTAAAACTACGCACCAACACTGTAGAGCCAACAAACCGCAAAAAATCAAAATTACTCTCAGTTTTGTCACCGACAGACACACAGTCCATACTCAGCTCAACAAAAATAGCAGGAAACTAGGTACGCCTCCATCAAAGGTAACAGATGAAAAAAAACGCTGCCACAAATTACACGTATCCGCTAGAGCTGGATGCTGCCCACTTCAGAACTATTACACAAGTAGGGTTTATAACAATGTTGCTAACTGCTTCTCCAATTGAGATGTACAAATGCGAAAGTGGAAGAAAGAGTGAGCACCACATGACATAAATCAAATTTTCAATTGCATTTAGAACACCTCGAACCCAAAAGGAATTGAGTTTTGGGAAAGACCAAAAGGTAGCACAACCACACGACAAAAAATCCAACCTCCTTGTTCCTTTCCTCTGAGGTCGACGATGATCCTCCTGCTCCCTAACCCGGTGATCGCATGTCACTCCACAAGTATGTAGATTCAGATAGGTCGCCGCACCAGTAGCAAGTGGTAGATAGCCAGTCAAACTACTAATAAAACTAACTTCGTTATTTCACAAATGCAACTAAGCAATCAGTTAAAACCGGCACAAAGCGCCAATAAACCACCAGAATTACTTGCAATTTGCAGATCTGTGCAACAGCTACAACGGCTTGCTCAGGGAACACATTAACTCTAAAGAAATTAACCTTTAAACAAAAAAATTGAAGAGACTAAATAGTCAGGCAAAATACGATGTTAACGTCCAGAAACTATCTGTTAAACCTGTTTTTTCTACCAATGTTCTTGCAGCTAATTTACGCGATGATAACATCTAGACTATCTTGAAGTGAGGATGTAGTCATGAAACTGAAAACGAATGCGAAATTGGAAGAAAGAGTGAGCAACCAAATTCCAACTAGATAAGAAGAGAACGAACAAAACATGATCAAAATTTGAGTATATTTTTCAGTAGTCATATACAACTGTCATATAGATCAAAATCGACAAAAACTAAACTTCATAATCGTTCATGTCTCAAACAAAAGTTTTGCCTGAAAGAATCCTAGGTCAAATGCAGGGTAGCGTTTCATCTCCAGGCGATGTGGGTGCGGGAGTACGGGTTGGGATTTTTAGGGCTGGACAAGGGGATCCAAATTTGGCCCTGCTTGATTCAATTCCAACGTATTAGCATTAGCAGTAAAACAATTAAATGTTTCATGGAGCCTTATAGATCAAAAGTAAAAAGAATGAACATCTAAATTACTTTTATCTATGTTATCATTAACAAAACTAAGTAAAACGTTTTCAAGCTTACTTTCAAAAAGACAGGAGTAGTCTAAATTTTTGAGACTTGTTCATATTTGAAGGAAATTTTCATATCTCACAGCTCCAAACGAAATTTTCATTTCCACGTATGTATTGATTTGTTCTATTCCAAGGGAAAATGGGTTTGGACGAGCTTCCCAAATCCTGATTGTTTTGAATTTGGATGAATTGCATCGAATTGAGACCATTATTGCCCCTTAAAAATCGATTTATGGTTGTAACATCTTTAAACAGCATTATGCACACAATCAGCTTTAATTGCAGCTTCAAACATCTGTCCCGATTCAAGCTTGCCGAACAAACCCAACCAGTACTTTCAAATTTAAAATTTGCTAATGTCGTCAGTACTGCTCAAGATGTTGACAAAAACTCAAATCCGTATGAGCGTCTTGACAAAAGGGATGAAATGAACATTTGTAACTTGTTTTGAAGAAGTAAGTCAGGAAGTTGACTTTGTTTGGATGACACCAGAAAAGAGTAGCATAGGTAAGTCATCTCCATATATGGAATTTCCACTCAGGGTTTTCTGTATTACAAATACTAATTCTCACGTGATGAAACAAAGACAGACTATGCTTACGGGAGTAACTAATTAATTCACCTTCAGTATTTAACATTTGGTTTTCCTTAATCTTTTCAACCAAAAAAAATGAACTTTGGAAAATTTACCGGCCTTTAATTTCTCGTGCCCCAACCCAAACTAGAATGAACATCAATTTGTAACGTTTGGAAATCATTATTCCAAGCGTGCCCGTCGTCAGCAAAAACGACAATGTAAAAACTGAAAATATCTGCAGAAGGTAGGTCATTAGTAATTACTAGAAAAGTATCCTAGAAAACGTGTCCCCTGAAAAAAAAAAGAAACTTATCCGCTTTGACGCATTGTTCTCTGTTCGTTACATAAAAGGCTAGCATTTGTAATAATATTCAACCAATTCCAAAGCCTGCCAATCTGCTTAAAAGTATTGAGTGTTGAACACAATAAAAAATTTGCTTACATCTCTATTTAGGCAAAATACATCATCACTTTTGTTATGAGCTTCGTCAAGTTTCTTCCTCAAATTCGTCATTATACAATGTAGTTTGAGGTATTGTTGAGCGTCTTTTCATACATTCAAAATGAGGAGGAGAGATTCTGTTTCTGATAAAAAAGAAAGATAAAATTTGAGAGAAATCGTTCAACCACTAGGGACAGATTACTGAAGTCATTAATTGGACGGAAAACCTAAAACGGAGTTTAAAGCCAGCTAAAAGGTGAGTAAAATCACTGTCTTCCATATTATTGGATTTGTTGAAGTTTAAGCTATGCTTTGAAAGAGTTTCTTAAAATAAAAAATTAAAAATTGTACCAATCCGAAAAAATTCACCACGTAATTTGTTAAAACCCCTACTGGAGGAAGCTTAAAAGAGATTAGTTGTAAGGTCTTCAAGTACAGCTCATTTAATGTCCGTTTTGCATGATTATCAAATATACGACTGCAGGCGGATACACTGTCATAAATAATCAACGGAGGCATTCTCAACAGACGGGTACCCATTACAAACTATGCTTTCTGAGAGCTTTTCGGCAGGCAAGAGCTCAATCTGGAGTCTCTTAATAAATAATTTGACGCACCAGCATTATTTGGAGGCAAACTCATCAAGATAAACGGCAGTGTCAATTTCCATCGGCACATCTACATCTGTGCGGAGTTCTTCACAAAACGCCTAATGACAGTTCAAACGATTTTTAACAGCACTGTTGTGTTCATTCAATGCATGAATGCAATGGAACAAAGAATACTAGGATAAACTTTTACTTTTCTATAGTTTCATAATTGTGTAACTGTCAAGATGATCACCCAAAATTTTCAAAAAGAGTCTGTTTACTTGCATTTTGACAATCAGACGATTTTTTTTAAAGTCGGCTGAATTCAGTCCCTTTCATACAATAGTTCAGTGCAATTCAATACATTTCAGAGCATTATTATTTGAGGTTTCTGAGCTGCAATTTTTAAAAGCTTATGACATTTCAATGGCTTTCTTGCATAATTTTCTTTTTTTTTTAAACAAATAAATTATAACCTTGGGGTTAAAAATTACAAATCCAAAATGTTATAAACAAAATTAGTACAATGTTCAAAATCAAAATTAGTGTTTTCGTTTTTTTAAAATTTAATATAACTTTTGAAGCCACAAACCTTCTCTTGCAATGGTACAAGTTTGAACTGTTTGAGAAGTTGCTGTTTTAACATGCGCTTAAACTGTGAACGTGATCTGATAATCCGGACTTCAAGCAGAAGTTCATTCCATTTTTGGATGCTTCTTTTTTGTAATGATCGACTGCTCGACCTTAGGCGATTTAGCTGTTTAGTTCTGTTGTTTTTTCTTACTAAGAATTTCCCACTTAGAAAAAAACTCTTAGTGTGGTCTGATTTCAGTAAGGAAATATCATTCCTAAGTTTTGAAGCACTCAACTGGCTCATTAAAATTTCTTCTGGCAAAATGTCAAATTTTACTAAGAGATCTCTAGATCTCTCAAACTTTTTCTCATACAGCCAACTTTAATTCCCCAATTGAATTGTCGGTTAATTAATGTTTAAGTTATATGGATCTAATCGCTGTGGCCATATTTGACAGGATTTTGTTGAGTTGTACAATAAAATTTAAATTAGAATCAATCATTATACCCAAGTATCTGCAGTTATTTTTTGGTTTAATTTCTTGTCACCGAAAAACTGTTGAATCAAAATTTTTAATTTCTTTCGAGACGCAAAGAAGTTCAGTTTTACCGGTATTCATGGATAATTTGTTTTGCTTTAGATAATTATGTTTTTTCCAGTATTTCAGAAACACATTTTTCCAGTTCAGCAATCTTGTTTCTGCTAAAATGGAAACTTGTGTCATCAGCAAATAGAATTATGCAAATTTTCCTTGCAGCCTTTCTCCTAAAGCATTAATGTAGAGAAGAAAAACTGTTCACTATGGAACAACATGATTTGCTTCCAATCATTGAGAGTAAAAATCGTTTATCTTAACACACTGCTATCTTTTTTTTAAGAAATGAAGCAAATAAATCAACAGGCATTTTCTGAAAATCATTGCGCTTTAATCTTTCTGAGAAAATTTTCGTTCAATATTGAAATAAAGGCTTTAGCTAGATCAATAAAAACAGCAACTGAAATTTTAGAAAAACCATAGTTTTCTTATAAATCTTCGATCAAGTGTACAATAGTATCTGAAGAAGACGTATGTTTTTGAAATCAAAACTGTTTTACGTTAAATTTTTTTCTTTTTGTATAAATTCGTTAAAATGATTGAGAACTATAAACTCAAAGAGTTTTGCAAACATTAGTAATTGAGATAGGCCAATAGTTCGCAAACATTTTTACATCCCCTTTTTGTATACCGGTGTAATGAAAACAATTTTTAAATTTTCTGGAAAAATATTTTGACTATTGCATGCGTTAAAAACGATATGCAAATCGGTTGCAATTGTAAACTTTGCTGACTTGATTGCCCAAGCAATAAAAATTCCTGGACCTGAAGACTTTTGGTTGTCGAGTGAATCCATGGCATCATAGAATTTCCTTAGTGTGACTGTTCTGAAGCAAAACTACTCCCTAACATCTATGTGAGAAGTATTTGGAGCGCTCAAATTTTGCCCATTGTATAAGCCTTATTTTTGAAAACTTCTATTGAGACAGTGTGCAATATCAAGTTCATTTTCTACTTCTCTTTCACCATTCACCTGTTTGTCTATAGTGAGACAATCCCTTTCTTTGTCAATTTTTCTATTGATGAAACTCCGTTGTTCTTTACTTGTTGGTAATTCATTGAAAGAAAATTGTTTTCAAAACTTGTTTTGGGATGTTTTCAAACGCCTTGCCAATTTTCTCTGATATTTGAAACTGGTATGCGATTGCTCCCATGGGCTCTCTTTCCAGATAATAAAAATTTCATGTTTTTCCATGATTTAATCTCTCAGCTCTTTTGTTAGCCAAGGTTTTCTGCTATTTTTCTTTCTGGTTGAAAGCTTTCTATAAGTGGGCGTGCAACTCTAGAGTAGTGCTGAAAACGTTTACAAAAACATTGCACATGCTATTTCCATCTTCACAATGAGAAAAGTTCCTCCAGTATTGATTTGAAATCTTATATGCATCGAATATTTTTTTGTTTCTACTGATAAACCTTCGCTATCGTTTTTCAGGTTCAACATGAAAATTGGTAGTGTACAAAAATATCAAGGTATCCATTTCAATTATTGGGAAAAGCATCTCAAAATCTCGAATTTGGTTTTAGCTGGGAAGCCCATGATGGATTAGTGTTACGCCTTGCTTATGGCTCGTGTTGGTTTTTCTGTATTTGATGAAGCAAGTCCATAATTACATGCAAGTTCATCCAAAAAATTATATTCTCTCTTTTTCAATTAATTGAGATTATAATCGCAAAAAGGTGCAGTGTTTGAGTACGCCGAGGAAGTGTCTGATGTTAACTGGTCAATAAAATAATTTCCCAAGTTCTTATTTGGACAATACGAAGCATTAACTAAGATTTTGTTAAACGATAGCCAAGAATTTTCTACCCATAAGTACTCAACAAAGCTTTCATTGAGTACATTTAGATCATTTCGCTGTTTTGAAGATATGTCGCTAGGAACACAGATGGTAAAACCCCCGCCCTTTTTTACACCTTTCTTTGATGACCTTGATTTTGAGTAAAATTTGCTATTGGGATTCAAAAAATTCGATGTATAAAAATCTGTTTAATTCAGCCAAGTTTCAGTTAGGATTGTGTTTTGAGTTCATTTTGTCAAAAATTTAGTGTAAAAGTCATGTTTTTTTTAACTGCGTGCATTGAAGAGGCAAAAACTCAAAAACGCTTGAAGTGTAAAAAAAACAATTTTGCAATCATATAAAAAACGAAAAAGAGGAACCTAATTCTCACATTATAATGGTCACAATTTTGGTTCTGTGACACAACCGAATATATAAATTTCTCATTTGAAGTGCTAAGCAAAAAGGTGAAAAAAATTAGTTTGGAAATGCTCATTTTCTGCTGACAAAAGTCACACAACCAATGGATTGATTAAAAATGCTGAATTTGTCGCAATGAAATGCTTTGTGATAGAGCAATATGCTCTTGATAATAGTTCCGAATACTCTTGACAATTTTTTGTACCCAGCCAGATTTAAGTGAACACCGTCCGTCATTAGATATTTCCGATGTTGCTATGTTGCATTTCAAAACCTCTACTTTTGTCCATTTAAATGTTCCATTTAACTCCAAAGCAATCTTTCCTAGTTGCTTACTGAACTCCTCAATTTCAATACTATTCGATTCACGCCCATAATGGCCACTCTTAACTTGTAGAATTTTAAAAAGTGGAAGTCGGTGAGGTTTCAACTTTTTAATTGCTTTTGTAAGAGTTTCGCATAATTGAGATGCTGCGGCCAACCCCAAAAAATCCTAATCAATACTATTATGACCGGCATGAAAAATGAGTGATTGGTATTTTGCTCTGACGAATACTGTTCGACTGTTTGTCCGAAATCAAAAATTGTTACAGAGGGATAAGATTGAACCGCAGTATCATAAAAAACATCAGATTGTTTTTTGTTTGTACTGTCTGAAATTCTAAGATGGTTAGTGTTTCTGTTATTAATTTTTGGAAAAAATTAGTTCCGACGGCTCAAACAAGTAGCCGACTTTTGATTATTGTGAGTCATTAATTTTTCCAATAGCGAACTGTTCGGATCCTGTAAATATCCGAATTCCGATTGCAATTGATATCATTCGACACTGGTACGCGTTTGCATTATCTTTTATTTCTATCTGCTGCTTTTGTTTTTCATTGACATGGTTTTGTTCTGAGATCGTTTGAGCTTAATTGTCGATTAATTATTTCCGTTCTTGTACGATTTAGTTTTTTTGCTTTAACTGTTTTCGCATGTCCTCGATGATGTTTGTAAGTCTTGAAGGCTCATTACTCAATTCAGTTTCAGTCTTTTGAGGTATTTTTAATCAAAACTTTGGTTGGATTTCGATTTACACAGCAAATTGCATTTACCAACTGTTTTGTTCTTTGACTTTTACTCTTTTTTTCTGAAAATTTCTCGAACTTGGTTGCGAAAAGACAGTCGTCGACCGATATCGGGTACTTTTCGCCGACCTTAATTGTCTGGGATGACCATGTGTTAACTGATAAAGGTCGCAGTCAACGATACTATTTGATAAAAAACGCATGAAAAAAACTTGGATAGTCTCAACCAAATAAATAAGTTAGAAAAGTTAGCATTATCTCGAGCTTATATGGCTCTCCTGGGCTGTAAACATCTGCTTCAGGTAATAAAGTGTTTTCTTTGAGTGCTAATATTCAATGCATAATGGGCTTAACTCAAACGCGGTCAAGCTGAATCAGAACAAGTTGTAAAACCAAATTTTTTCAAATCTGAATTTCATTTTCTTAAATAAAACATTACTTTTTAGTGAACTTTAATTTTGTCCAATTAGCGTCCCACTGAAAAGTGCCATCTAATCGGCAGAGTAGCTCTCTGCCGGGATATTAGCAAGGACATCCTTTCTCTTCCGTGTTGGGCTGGTCTGGCAATATTCTTGACCCTGTCCGACCGCCTCCCTTGTTGGCTGTGCTCACCAAACCACCCGTCCGGTTACCACCCTAATGAAATATGAGCAATTGCATGAATATATAATATGTAAACGTAGTATTTGAGTCTTATATGAATATATGATCTGCAAACACGCTTTTCAATTCAAGTTTGGGTCAATTGTATCCCAGGTTTTGGTCCAGACCCAAATTGAGCTACGATCAGACCCAATCGAGCGCACGCCCCTGTGTTCCCAGACCGAAACTACAGTGTCTGGAAAGCGGTTCGAGCGCACAATAGTCTGGACCATGGTCTGATTTTGGTCTGATCAGAGGTAAATTCGGTCTAGAAGGTCTGATCATAATCTTTTTTAGTCTGGACCATGGTCTGGGTTCGGTCTGATCAGAGGTCAATTCGGTCTAGAAGGTCTGATCACAGTCTTTATAGTGTATATACAGTATATACAATTTTCATCAATTTTGGACCCAATAAAAACCTCTAGGAGTAGTGGATAAAACAGGGGTTCCAGCCATCAGCCCAATTTGTCTCATCCCCCTCATGCTAGCCGCATTCGGGGAACTGAGCCAAAATGTGCTGGTAACTCGAACCCCTGTTTTATCCACTACTCTATATTCCCTTAAAATCTATCAACTCCTGTCTCACTTAGTGCAATCGGTGAAGCCGCTTCGCGGATCCACTAGTACAGAGTTAAGCCGGTAATTATCCACTATCAGGCGGATAGTTCGCGTTCTATCCTCACCGACTCCGGTGGACGTATCCAAGATACTAGTGTAACTAGAGAGACCATGTAAAAATCACGTAAACCCACTTGCGAAAAACTTGAACAAAAAAATTGAAAAAAATAATAATTAAAAAAAATTTTCATATGTTCTCTAATCAATATTTAATCAATCTAAAACTAAAACTTTCTGTCTGACTTGACGGAGTGGTTAAATCATCGAGTCTAGTTAGGTTGCTTTAGCAAACGGAAGGTTTGGGTTCCTTCCTCACTGACTCCAGTGAACATTCCCCGATTTGATGATTTACTATGAAACTAAGTGAGATAAAAAACCAAATTCACAGTTCTTAAAAAGGGTGACCCCTGCTGTGTGACTGTATACAGTCAAAAACACTGAGATCGGTGGAAACACACTGATTAGTGTTTTTCAGCTTAACTCTAAAGTTCTATGTTAAAGTTTTCGACATATTCCCTTAACCTATCTCTGGTATGTTTATATCTATATCTATGCAGATAAAGACATAATCTACACTTAAAATTTTTAAATCTAAACCCACTGATATGTTGATTTACATTACACATAATACAGGTTATATATAGAATAGGATCATTATAATGTATATTCATATGATTAATATAATGTCTATTCTTAAAGTAACCTTTACAGATATAACACTCAAATAAACTATCTAAACATTTATCACAACACCTTCTCCAAGATTTATCTTTACAGATAACACGTTTTACTGATTTGGGCATTTTTAATTTGTATAATTTCAAAAATGAACTTTTGTCTTTAAAAAATAAGGATGTGTAAAGTAGAAAGCGTAAACTTTTGTTCTATTTGTGATTTGACCTCTGAAACCAGGAAACAATTTATCAAACACAATTTAAGTGATGAACAGCTAAACAGTGTGAGAAAGGAAATGGAAGATGAAACTATGGAGACGGTGTATGACTGAGAAGAAAAATATTAGTTCCTCAGAGCTAAAACTAATTGAATATAACACCAAAGATATTATTAAAACTAAACCAATCACTAAGCCTAAGCCTAAAACTGAACATGGACCGGAGGCCAAGCTACGCCATAGCATCTACTCTAGAATTAAGTTTGAATGTAAAGAATGTCATGCAGAATTTAAAAATAAAAAAGCTCTAACTATTCATTCATGTAGTCATAATCGTAAGTATCTAGAAAACACAGAATACTTCAGCACGAACTCTAGCCAGAACATGAAAGATATATATATATATATATATATTACTGATAAAGCTGGAAATTACATCGAAGATATAGATGAAGCTATTAATAACTCTTTAGAAAAAAAAACTGTTATCAGTTTAGAAAAGTTAAGAGTTCGAAATATAAGATCACATCCAGGTGTGAGTACAAGAAGAGAACCAAAGAAGAAGTTAAAACTATTAAAATATTCTTCAACACTCACTATTTTTTGATAACGCATTATATGAAAATGGAGACTTCACACAATGATTAAACTTTGAAAAGGAAATATACGAGGTTTATGGCTATGACTTTGAGTTTCTTGGGTTAAAAAGTATTCAGATAAATATTAAAGCAACTAAAGCATCTATTGGTAGTTACATAGATTTATCCCCAATCGCAACCATTCTAAAACGATATTAAATATGCGCAATTCCAAAGACTACTGCTTACAACTAACTATTACTGCTTGGCTACATCCCGCTATGGACCATGCAACACTTGAGAGTATATATGTAAATAATCTAATTGAACCAAGACAACAACATGTAGATGACTTTGCTTATACAATAAGATTACAGAAATTGTACAATATTAATATTTGAGTATACACACCTTGTGGTGAGGGCAAAGTAGAATTGTTTAAACCGGCGGATGATTTTGATAAAGATAGAAAAGATGTAAAAATATTAGTTTGGAAGATCCATTATGCTCACGAATATAGCCACTCTTTCAAACCCGAGATTGTTTGTCCTAAGAAAAACACACTACTTTTATAAATGTACATAAACGTCAGAATATAAAAAATATTATAACCGCCGATACAGAATGTTGTGTTGTTAACGTCTCATCTAATGACTGCAAATATGTAATAGCTCAACATATACCAATAAGTGTTGGTTACACCTTGCGAGGTAATTTCAAATAATATTTTCGTCTGGACTGTATCAAAAGATTTGCTAGTGATCTATTAGAAATAGAAACAGAGAATAACTTCAATTGTAATGAAAAAATTTTATTTAATAAAGATGATAAACTAGATCATGAAACCAATAACACTTGGCGTATATGCAGCAAAACATGTATTACTAAAGAAAGAGATCACTGTCATCAAACTGGTAAATATAGAGGACCGGCATGTAAAATATGTAATCTGAGGTATAAACAACAAAACTTCATTCCTGTAATATTCCACAATGACTCCGGCTATGACTTCAACCTATTATACAGTGAACTCTTCAAACAGAAGGGTAAATTCAATTACTACTTTGGTTTGGACTGTATCAAAAGATTTTCCCGAGACCTATCAGAATAAAAACAGAGAATAACTTCAAGCACATTGAAAAGATGGTATTTACAGAAGAAGGTAAATTATATCATAATGCTACAAACACTTGTCACATATGTGCTAAAACATATAATAATAAAGCAAGAGATCACTATCATGAAACATAGAGGACCAGCATGTAAAATTTGTAATACAAACAACAAAACTTCAATCCTGTAATTTTCCACGATGGCTCTGGTTATGATTTAAATCTTCTATATAGTGAACTCATTAAACAGAATAATGATAAAAGAAAAGTAGATAACATACCACTAGCTGCTGGTAAGTCTAAGATGTTTAGTATTGGTTGTCTTAAATTCTTAGTTGGTTATAACTTCTTAGCTATGCCTCTGGATCAAATGGCAAATTTATACCATTGTAAAACTAAAACATTATATCAATATGAACACCTTGATTTAGACTCCTACTAAGAAATAATAGGTAATCTAAAAATAGAAGACTTCAAATACTCACTATCTAAAAATTACCAACACAAGAAGAAGTCGATATCTTTAATAAAGACAACAGTCATAAAACTGGTAAAGATCTAACTATAGAGTATTTACAGAATAAGATGTGAAAATATTAGACTACTGCATGAATGAATATGTTAATATAAGTATGAAAGAATTTGGTCTCAACCCTCTATATTATGTAAGTCTCCTGGGTTTTAGTTTGATAGTTGGTTAATGTCAAGTGGGGTTACATTAGATACTTTACAAGATGAACAAATGCTAGATGATTTCATTGAAGCAAAGAGAGGTGGTAAATGTGGTATGATGGGTGATAGATATATTAATAAGAGGTCTATCTGGTACATAAACGCAAACAACCTATACGGCTATGCAATGATGCAAACGCTACTTTAAAAGGGCTTTGAGTACGATAGCACAACTCTAGATTAAATGTTAAATACTTCAGATGACAGTGATCATGGTTTCTATATAGTTTGTGATATTAATTATACTAATAGTTGTAAAGATAGAACAGAGCAACTAGCATTAACGCCTAATAAAAGAAAGGTAAAAGATAATGAATTAGGCTACAGAGAAAGGGAGACAGGTAAGGCGAGAACAGAGAAATCAATCTTAGATCAAAACAACAAAACAGAATATACGGTTCATTATACGATGTTAAAGAAAGTTCTATGTTAAAATGAGTGTAAAGGTAACTAAAATTCATAAAATAATTAAATTTAAACAAGATAATATATGTAGAGACTCTATTCAAAGCAATACTAGTAAAACAGCAACAGCTAAAACTGAAGCGGAAAAGGATGTAAGGAAATTAATGAACAACTCACAATATGGAAGAATGTGCATGAATCCCTTACACTTCCTTCAAAGTAAGAAGCTCTTACCCGATGAAGAAAAGATAATGAAAAGTATAAGTAAACCAACATTTAAGAATATAACTAGATATAAGGATTATAGCCAAATTAAATATATAATGAAAAAAATAGAATATGATTCTCCAGTATATGTAGATGTTACTATATTAGAATTAAGTAAATTACACATGTATGATATATTCTATATTATTCTTCAACCATCTCTCAAAGATTTACAGCTCCATTATATGGATATTGATAGTTCTGTATTAAACTTTATTGAGGGTAATGTACCCGACAAACACATGGATCTGTCCAATCTAGAAGCAGCAATCAAAACTAATAATAAAGTCCCGGCAAATTCAAACATGAATCGGGAAGTAAATTAAAAGAAGAGTTTACAGCTCTTTCACCAAAGACATACAGCTTTAAAGATTACCCAAACAAAAATAAAGAGAAAGGAATAAAGAAATGTAACAATGCTAAATATGAAGAGTATTAAAATGCACTAATGTATAACACACAGAGAACTGTAGATGAATGAACAATACAGAATGTTGGTGATAACATGACAGTAAAAAAACAAGTAAGATTAGTCTAAACACATTTGATGATAAAAGATTTTATGTAAATAATATTAAAAGCTATCCTCATCATGAGAATCTATATCTATTCAAAAGAGATCTAGTAAATAAAATTAATGTTGAATCGTTAGATTTAGACAACGACCAACTAATAATAATATTCTAGAACTAACCATTAATGATTATAGAGAGTTAAATAAGGTTGCAATTAAACTATATAATGAGCTATAAAAAATGAATGTGCTACATGAACTTATAGAATTAAACAATCTAGAAAAAGAAAACAGAAAGAATAGAACAGAAGATAAATGAATACAACAAGAATATTATGGTGACAAAGAAGAACTATTTGATCCTTTAACCAAAACTTTGAATACAAACAGTGATGCAATGCAAGCTCTTCAAAACAAAACGTCAGCAGCATTAAACAGTAACACTAATGTTTTGAAGAGTTTAGAGCACCAACAACAAAACAGCTTTCTTGATGAGCCAGCTGATCTCTTAACACCCACACCCGATCCACCTGTAAAATTAAAAAATGATGGAGGCAAAATATTTACTGTAGACAATGATATGATTGACGTTTTATTACTAATGGGTAAACAAACAAATAAACAACTCGAATTAATATCAGTAGATCCAAATTCAAACAAATTTACAATAAATGGTATGGATATATCTCTAGTACCTGATAGTATAAAATTGAAAAGTAAAGTCTATGATTTTTCTAAGGGCCTCCTTATGTTTATTACTTATAAAGATGCGACCGAAAGAGATGTAAATGGTGACGAAAACATAATAAAACAATTTCTGAAGGATATTCGTTGTAAACAAAAAAGAGATACTAAATGTAATAGATCAAAGCTTATAAGAAGAATGTTTGCTAGTATCGGTGAACCCACTGCTCAGGTTATATCGATACCAACCTCCAGTGAAGATGAAAAACATCGACGTGATACTAGTGATTATGAACAAGGAGCAGTAGAAGAAGAAGAAGAAGAAGAAGAAGAAGAAGAGGAAGAAACTGATTACGAGACTGATAAACAAAGAGAAGCTAGTGGTCTTAGCAAGGGTGACCCCAACAAATTCATAGAAAGATTAGAATTACTTATACTAGAAACAAAAGCTGGGCAAGATGGATTATATTGAATTGTTAAATAAATCTAAACAACTACTATCTATGAATATTATTAATCAAGAAAAACTAGACAATTTTGTTTTGAATTATGGTAAATAAATAATGGTGCAAAAACAACAACTATTAGCTAAAGAAGTAATCAGTCCTCAAATAACAAAGATTAGAAGAGAATGCTGATTTAATTGACAAGTCATCTCTAAGTAAATACAATATTAAACCGAATTATAATCTACTTATAGTGATTTAAAGGCCGTATTGATAAAGAGATTTAGTAGAACATTATCACACATAATTAATAAATCAATGTTCATCGATGGTGATGTTATTGGATAAATATATTGAATGATGCTGTTGTAACATATAAGAATAACGTTCATTCAACAATTATTATGACACCCGTTGATGCTTTTAATAATCCTGATAAAGTTAGATATATTATATCTACTTCTACTAAGATTAAACCAAAACTTAAAGTTGGCGATTATGTTAGGAATGCTGACAAACGCAACATTTTCTTTACAGGATACACTTTTAACTGGAATAGAGAATTGTTTAAAGTTAATGAAGTTTTAAAAACACAACCGCCAACATATAAAATCCGCTTCTCGGATCAGCAATGACCAATAATCTAAGAACAAATAAGGCCCGTCAATTATTCTTAGAAGATAACAATAATATTGACATGAAAAATACCTATAAAATTACAAATGTACACCCAATCATCGATGAAAAAGACGTTGTTAATAAAGAGTGTTGTGGCAAAAACTTATTATCCTCTTCTAATAAAATAGACATTTTCAGTAAAAATATAACTGAACTAAGAAAGGGTGACTTTGATAAAGTTACAACTTAAAACTTACAACTAAACAAAATACAAGTTAATGAAGAACTAATTAATGAGTTTATTTAATCGGCAAATGAAGTTCCAAATACATTTAACTTTTGTAAAAAAATTGGTAGTGATTGATTATCAATTAAAACTAGAGATTGATAGTAATAAGTTTAATCAGAATATTATTAACATTCACCTAGATGATATGTTCACTACTGGTCTAAAAGATTTCAGAGAAGTTAATAAAAAGACTACTTCTGCTGTTGATGAAGCCCTTATAAAGAATAAAAAGACAATAGTACAATTTATAATAGCTATTTTATTAGTAAGTAAGCTAGTAGACAACAAAGAAAAAGCAAGACTAAAGATGCATTAAGATTCTAATCATGAAGATATAATGAAAGAGATTGAGAGTTGTTTTAGCCAATTAAAATGGAAGAAACTAAATCCAGTGCACCTTACTTTATCCTAAATTTAGCTCTTTCTCAGAACAAAACATAAACGATAAAATCTTAGCTAACAAAAAATTCAAAAACAATATTAACATTATAAAAGTTATTAGAAATTATTATGAAATTAAAACTAATAACAATAATAAAAAGTTAAGCAGATATAAAAGTTATTTTAACGTAGCTGAGATAACAGAAACACTATTATCATCAAAATCAACAACTACAGCATCAACGTCAGTTGCATTAATATGTAAAAGTTTACCTCATTCCATTCCCACAGCTTTCGTTACAGCAACTGTTTTTGGTTCATTATCAAAAACAATTAATACAAAAAAAAATAAAATTATAAAGTACTCGCAAATGTATATTTTAAGTAAACAGTTTAGTGACAAGTTTAATAAACTATATACTAAATCAATGATTGATAATAAAATAGATAGTGATGAGTATACTGAATTAGTTAAGGTATATGAAGAATATAAGAAGAGCAAGAAGAATAAGTTGAGTATTTTTTTAAACTAAAGTTGTTAGTATTTGATAATAACATAATTAGTATTAATATTTACTATTAAACAATCTTTTTGTACCTAAATATAACCCTCTACCTTTCTGCACCACTTTTATACCTTCACCAGTAGTTGCAAATATAATTAAACCAGTTGTGGCTGATAAAGCAGCTATTGAGTTTCTACATGCAGCTGCACTTCCTATTTTACTTGGTATTTCTAATGCTCTTGCTGGGTTATTCGCAACTTTCTTTCCAAAGTTAATAGTTGCATTACCAACAGTCTTTAAGAAATCTTTCAATCCCTTGGCTTCTTTTGTTGCATCACTAACGGCCATTGACTTATTTTCTCTTACACTTAACACATTCACCCTTTAACATCTTAGTGCCTTTTAAAATAACAAAACTTTTTATGTTAATAGTACCACTATAATGTCTACCAACAACACAATATGTTTTAGTTTTAAACTTATTAAACATAATCATATTTCTATAAAGAAAAAATAAATGAAGTTAAAAAGTATAATCCTATTGTTATAAAGCCGCCACCTAAACCTAAGACTAAGCCTAAGCCCAAAATTAGACTTGAAGCTAAAGGACTTGCTCTAGAGAATAAAAAAACTAGATATTATTTATGCTAAAGGTTTCGTTAAGACTAGTAGGAAATAGTTTGACTATGACATTGACTACAACATTGACCATAACAATGACTATGAAAATAACTATAACAATGACAATAACTATAACATTAAAAAAAACATTAACTATAACAATGACAATGACTATAATTATAGCTAAGATATGATATCAATCATCTTATTATCATCACTATTCACACTAATAACTTTTCTAGTTGATACTAATGCCTGACATATAACATCTGCAACTGCAAGACTAAGTTTAAAATTAAGCTGTATTGGTTGTGGGCCTAAATGATCATTTTGATATCTAGTATCAAATACATATATATGCTATAACTAGTTTTGAATGTTCTATGATTTATATATGGTTTATTATTAAGAGGTAATCCATCGCAATCTTTTTTAAAATTATCAATCTACTTAAAGACCTCATTAAAATTTTTAGTGCCATAATTAATATTCATTCCATCCTCAGGATAAAATTCAATAACAATCTCACAATAACATTCAGTAACATTCATTATATCAAATGTGCTTGCGTCAAGAGTTTCTTCAATAACGTTAAAGTTTGCAAAACCAATTTTTATTTATTGTGGTCTTTTCATACCACTTTCCATACATAGATAAAATAAGAAGTTAGTAGCATTGGGCACCTTGTTATAAAATTTCTTTCTTTCATAATAACTAAAACCAATATTATTCTTTTCATTTAATCCTTTCCGTACAATAATTCTATTATCATTACTAGGATCAATACTAGGCACACACCATTATATATCTCTAATATCGATATTACCATCATTAGCTACTGCATCAGCATCAGCATTAATTCTAAGTAGAGCTCTATCTTTATTATTTCTTTGTAATATTAGTTTAAATCCTAACCCATATATAATCTTTTATAAATCATTCACAAACCCAATTCGATCACTCATCTTAACCACCATATACATATGACCTCGTTCTGCAGCAATTTGATCACGTTTATGTTGACTGTCTCTAATACTTTGATTTCTAACAAAACCACTCTCATATTCATCATCAGTACTAGATAATAACGTATGCATCAATAGCTTAAGATGACAATGATCTATATTTTCAATAGTCCTACCACCACTAGTTTCAAGCTTAACTGAACTAAATAATGCCATCATACCATAATTAACTAATCTGATATTAACATTAATAGCAAATACACCACCAGCATTATCTGAAACAACAAAATCTATCTCTAGATATGAATCCTGTATATTTAAATGATTCTCTTCTCTATTGAGAATGATATTGATATTAGTATTAACCGTAATCATTGTTGCTATAATATTTGGTTTTCATTTTATAATCTTATTTTTGTGGATATCATTATTGCAACCATTAGTTGTATCCAAATCAAAGTCCATTTTTATGAGTTAAAAAATGACTGACAACTTAATCTTATGGGGACTACAAAAGATACATGAAGCTCTGACTACAACTAAAGAAGAACACAAACTTAACTTTAGAATGATAAAGCCAACAGAAAATTTTAACTCTAGTAAATCTATACTTAATAAAGCAAAACTAGGTTTAATTAGAGTATCGGTTCATAACTCAGTGTTTAACGTTAATAGAGGGAATAGTCAATTTTTATATGAAAAAAATAATTTAGCTGTTATACCAGGCGCATAAAAATTAATCCAAATAGCAGAATTAACAAAAGAAGAAACTTATGGCAATGTTATAGTAGAAACTGAAAAGAAAACAATGAAATGTATAATGGAAATAAAACAAGGTTTAATTAACTTTGATATAGAAAACTCAATTGCCCCATTAGTAGGATTTAGAGAAATAGTTTATAAACAAGATAAATATACAGCTCAAAAGATTATTGATATTATGGGTTTTAGTACCATTAACATCCACTGTAATTATATCTGGTGTTAAAGATAATGGAAATAACACAGACGTACTATATGCGTTTACTCAAACTGAACCACCAGTTTACTTGATAATTATTATACCAACTAATATCTTATATCAAATTGTAACAAAGGATAGAATAGAATACATTGAATTTCATATTAAAGATGTGCATGGAAGAACAATTGATTTCAATGGTGGTGTGTTGAATTTTACTTTGCATTTGATTAAGACCTAGTTATAGTAATAAATATAGACTTAGACTTAGACTTACTCATAGACATTTACTTACTCATAGAATTAGACTTAGTCATAGACTTAGACTTACTCAGAGACTTACACTTAGACTTAGACTTAGTCATAGTCATAGACTTAGACTTACACTTAGTCATAGACTTAAATAAACTATAAAACTCTCCAATCCCAATTAGTTCGTAGTTTACCATTAATATTTCTGTTTTTAGATTTATCAATGACAATGTAATTATAAGGCACTTCCCACATCTTTTCTCATATACTACTAAACTTATCATAACTAAGTTCTGCTCCATTAAAGAAATTATGATATATAGCTGTGGTAGCTCTACCTCTTTGTTCAAAGAAAATAAATAGATTGAAATTATCTCTAACGTTCTGTCTATCTGCTGAGAATATATTTTGTTTAAGATATATCATATTACAATTACTATGTCTACCTCTACCATAAAATTCGTTAATAAGCGGCTGCCTGCTCCCAACATCATCAAATATTAGTTTCTTTATATCTTTGGGAAGTTGATCGGGAGGGGGTAAATCTTTTATTTCTTTAATAAACACTATGTCTTTATTCTCTAAATCTCCATATTGATCACCAGTAGGACCAATGACATATAACATATCAAATTTTATACTCCTCAAAAACAGATTCTTTAATAAGAATGTTTTTCCGCATTCACTAGGACCAGCTATTACACATCGGAAGCTTTCTGGGAATATAGCATTGACAATTATATTATCATCATCTAGACATGATTAAAGACTATCATTAACATTTATCTGTAAAAGTGATACCCAGCTTGAAAGCGGTTTTACCCTTGGGTTTTTTCTCTAAGTAGATAGATATCAACTTCATCTTCACTATCAATGTTATCAACATTGTCATTAACATCTGCGAAGGGGCTCTATCCTTGGTTCCTAAAGCAGGTTCCCTGATTGACATTGCAATCAGTCGTACGCTGTGGGTGAAACCCATTGACATTAACATTGTCAACGACAATATCTTTTTCTTCAACTTTACAACCCAAACATAACCACTCATTATGCATTCCCGGTCATTTAGCTTGATTAATTAGATTATAAAGAGCAAACTTTATTCTAATTCCTTTATCAATAAGATAGATCATATATAAACAAAAAGCCCCTCAATAAAATTAATCATTTTGTTGTATTCTTTCATTAGAGCCTAGATCAACATATTCTCCTAAGAATAATGGCGGGGTCTCAACACCAAAACTATCAAAGTAATACACAGGACCACCTTCTCTTCTTATTACTAAAACCCAATGTGTACCATCAGTTGGATGTAGATTTACAATAATGTTGAAGTTATTCTCTTTAAAATTATCCGGTTTCTGATCTCTCAATACTATCAATTGGTATTAGACTTATATCTTTACCTATAGCTTCTATTCTGATATTACTCATATCTTTATTATCAAACCAAATTTATTATTGAATGCCTCAAATGATAGGATAAGAATTTTTATTTGATAAAAAATGGAGAGGGGTAGTGCATTTTTAATATTTATTTTCTTAATTATGATTAGTTATATGGTATATGACGCAATACCAAGTAAATATACAAAGCTAGAAGAAAGCTTTGGCGGGTTAATAAACAAAAGTTTAATCAGATTTGAATATGAAAAGTCACCATTACACACTATTGTTTATGGCAGTGTTGGTAGGGGAAAGACTTGTTTTGTTAGACATTCCTTGAAGGTGTATCAGGGAACCTGTTTCACAGATCAGGGAGAAGATAAAGATCAAAATCATAAACAAAAACAAGATCAAAATCAAAATCAAGATCAAGGAACCTGTCTCACAGATGACCGGAGGTCCATAATCATAGTACGTAAAAATGAAAAAAATGAAAGAGATTGGATAAATCCAGAAACCGGTAAGCCCTAGAGTGAATTTAATATGTGTGATATAAATATGATCACATCAAAAAATAAGCATGTGTTACAAAATAGTGTAATTGTTTTTGATGATATGGGTGATAAATTAAACAGGGATATAGGTTTTTTTACAGAAAGAAGACATTACAATATTCAAATGATTATTGTAATGTGTTATAAACCAGCCCAGATAAAAAAAAGGCTAGAATGAGTTCTAATACTATTTATTTAACAACTTATAATGGCGCGGATCTTCTTGAAAATTTCAATGAAATATATAAATGCGAACATAAGTTCTATGAAATCATAAATGACCTAAATAATAACTACTATAATTGTACAGATGGAATGTCTGATGAAGTTCGTTATGGAATGATTAAATATAATAAAAAAGAGAACACTTTTATTATTATTGATAGAAATAGAACTATGATATGACTCGAGAGTTGGTTTCCTAGACTTAAAAGCTCTTAGTTTAAAAGATGAATTAGAAAAAGATAAGATAAATAAACTTATAGATTATATGAAACCACTAATGAATAATGCTACAATTAGAAATACTATTAATACAAATAATTATCAGTTCCATTTTAAGAAATTTGTTATATCAATAGGTATTAGAATTCAGAATTAGATTGATTGTTAAATCGGGAACTGTTTCTTAGATTAGAAACTGTTCCTTAGATTATAATCTAAATCTATTTATAAATTATTAGCCAAATCTATCTATCTATAAATTATTCCGCCCTTTTATTAGCCTAATGTATAAATATAGATAAATTTTTTGAAAAAAAATCAACTGGAGCGCATAGTCCGCATGGTGTGCATGATTCTGAGTAGGGGGAGTATGCGCAGTATGTGCGGTGCGCATGGTGTGCGCGAGTGTGCGGGTTGGGGCTTAATTTTTGTTAATTTTTATTTTTTGGCCTATTCCCCCGAATACGTGAGGGAGAATAGGCCAAATCGGGCTGGTGGCTATGGATTGCACAAAGTGAAACAGGAAATGATAGATTTTAAGGGAATATAGAGTAGTGGATAAAACAGGGGTTCCAGTTACCAGCACAATTTGGCTCATTTCCCCGAATGCGTCTAGCATGAGGGGGATGAGACAAATTGGGCTGGTGGCTGGAATCCCTGTTTTATCCACTACTTCTAGGGGTGTGAGTTTAAAACGAATATAGTGTTCTAAGTTAGATATAGATATGACCATAAAGCTCACTGTATAAACGGATCCAGCGCTTCGCTTTGTGTCAAAAGCGGAAATAAGACTGAAAAGTGCTTCAGTTATCAAATGTATTCAATTTGAAAAGTTCAACGCCAGTTCATCTCTTTTCAAGCAATTTTTAAACGTGTACTTAGGGTTAATAAATAGAAATTACGGGTTTTTGTTGCTCCAACCCTCAATGAAATTGGGGTTGAGAACTTTATAGCACGCCAACCCACTTTTTCAAACGCACATTTTGGCCGATGTTATTTTTTGCGGCGGAGGAAAACAAAAGTTATTATAAGTCAAAACATTAAAAAACACTGGATTGTTTGAAGGACTTCAATGACTTTCACGGTTTCCAAATATTTCACTTTTCAGGCCTTTGAAAATTGGAAACGCTATTAAATACTAAGATTAGTAAGAAATTATGGAAAATGTTTCTAGATATACATTATTTCAAAATTATAAGAAATTTGGATCCTAAAGGCGCCCAAACAGCAGAAAAACAAAAAAAAACTGATTCAGGAAGTACCATAAATAGTTAAAAAAATTATTGAATGAGAAATAAAAATGGAATTCTTTTTTCGGGTTTTGTTTTCACATATATTCCTTCGAAAACGCCTTCCTGCTGCATTATGTCTCATCTCATCAGAAAACGTATACGCTATTTCAAATCTAAAAGGATTTGGTTTCAAGAATTTTTCAATGAAAATTTTATAACATTTTTGGAGAGATTCACAAATCTTTTATTTCCAGGTAAAATATATTCCTGTTTTTTTTTCAAAATGCAGCTGCCGCATGGGTTTGGTGTTTGTTTCATTCTTGTGGAAGAATATCATTGTGTAATCGACTTTCGAGGCGCAATTAATGTTTCGACAAGACATTTTTTCTACTGAAAGAATTCTACTGAAAACATTCATCGAAGGAAGCTCTCAAAATATCTTTATATAGTTTTTTCTTGTCCGAAAAGAAACCTATGTTTTCCCAGCTAGTTAAATTAAGCCCGTCAGTTTTAGAGAAAGAAAAAAATGTATTCCGTTTTGAAGGAAAATTGTTTTAAATCTGCTGCTTCGTATCTTAGCAAGGCGAAAAAATTGTCCGAGAAAATAATTTGAAAAATTTTAATCATGGTCTGATATGTCTTTTATAGTTCATTAGATAAAATGTCAATGAACTAACTTAGTGTACAAAAAAGTTAATAGAATTTTCTGAAGTCATAAACTCGTCGTATTTCGGTCTCGTAGGGAAATAGTTAAATGAAATAATTCAGTTGCTATACTTCTGCTTACTGTCGAACAGAAATGTTTCACAAGCTCTGATATCTCATCCTTTCACATTATTGGTTCTCTCTCTCTCTCTTATGCAATAGGAGGCAATAGCTACTTGTTAGGGGTAAAGAAGTTCGCCTTATCTGCTTTTTATATGTAGAATAAACTTTAAATTTACTCATTAACCAAAAAAATGTTAAATGAGTCAAATGTTTATCAGTTAATTCTGATTTTATTGGATTATGTTCAGTGATAATTCAGTTTTTCATTGGCCCCGCAAATTTTATTCTGACCAAATATTTGTGTTTTTTTTTGTTAAACTACCACGAAGCAGAAGAATAAGGTGTTCAAAATTAAATTTAACAGAAAATAATTGTACCAAAACATTTAACGCAGAGGGTCAAAAATTGTAGAATTTGAAATGCTTATCCAGAATTCAACATGATTTCATGATAAATCAAATAACTTATCATTCAAAACAATATGAAAGAAAAAACACGCAATGGTTTGGGTTACTCATGGCAAGAAAAAAAATTTTGTTTACGATAGTGGGAGGTACATATGAACACTGAACACACCGACTAGACCGAAATGTTTAGTGTTTTTGTGTACTGTTAATTTGGTTAGCGTAACATCTAACCTGTGAGTCTGAGTTTTTGACGACCTGGTAGATATCATGTATAAGTGTCTGGAAAAGAGTAGCCACGTTGGTTGACTTCAGAGCACTAGAACACAAACATCCCTGGTTGGAACCCAGTCTATTTCACTGTTGAAAAAATTAACTTTTTCACTGCATTCACCGCTAAAAGCTGCCCGCGCTTTGAGCTGATTTTTTTTTCCCAAACATTCATCGCAATTCGTACATTAACTTTTAGACAAAACCTCAACCCGGGAACCAAATTTTAAATCCCAGACTGCTTGTAGACATGCTATACTTGTCCATTCTATGATAATGTCAAAAGACACACTGGCCGGTCCATCTTTCAGAGTAAAAATGCACTCTGATTTCAATCTCATTTTGCTCATTTCATGACATCATTTTTTATATTTAAAATAATCAGCTCAATTAAAATTCTGTTTTCATCCTGTTTCGGCATCACAACATTGAAGCAATGAAATTATTAATTACCGCTTCTTTTCGAGGCATCAATCAGTTCTACTTAAGTTATGCAACTTAATAATATTTAGATAGTCAATGATTAGAATAAAAAGCCTCACATTTGATGCTGATTTGAGCAGGGTTGTTAATAAAGAAGAGGGTATAGGATATTAGGGGATCATTCGATTAGGCTAAGTCAATTTTTCAAGCCACAAGGCAATAACTGTCAACTATTTATAAAATCAGAACAATTTTAGGTGAGTTCAAAGGCAAATCATAGGAACAATATTTATCATTCTAAAAATTGAATTAGGAAATCTCGAACAGAATCACTGATTTCTTTTTTTACATTAATGTAAACATGAAATCAGTGATTCAGTGTAAACTTTCATTATTCAATTTTTAGAATAATAATTATTCCTAGTACTTATAAATTTTTGCTGCTTGAGAAGCACAAAACTGATGTATAGTAATTTCAGTCATTTCAACCAAACTTGTTTTTATTTGTTTCTCTCAAATTTACAAGGAATTAAATTTAAAATTTTAAAATAAAAATTTAAAAACAGTTTTTTTCTTCCAGAAATGTTTCCATAAACACCCTATTTTCCTTGGTAATCAAATACGACATTAACTAATTGAGTTTTTGAAGGGAGCAAATATTTATTTCATCCAGAAAAATTGCAATTTAATGAAAGAGATGGCTTATACTATGCTAACAGCACAAATATGTGCTTGAATTTAAGTGTACGTGCTGTGCTGGCTTTAATTCTATTATCTGCAAAAACGAATAAACAATTTTCACTATACGTTAACTTTGGTTTTAAATCTGAGTCAGATTACTGCATTACATTAACGTGCGATACTGAACGTTTTATAATTTATATAAAATTCAATTCTTTTTTTTCTATTTTCATTTTTAGATCTTTTCTATGGTTCCATACATATTCGAGTTCTAAGGGAAATTAAATATAGCCGTTTTATGGATCTAACAACAATCAGATTTCAACGAATTTTTCCCTCTTTTAGAACACAAATGAACAAAATAGTTGGCTTCATTTTCTTATTTTGTGCCTTGCTTTCTCTTCTCGCTCTTAATTTATCCTACCACAACTCAAAATTAAGTCACACCACACCAAAAATTGGACAGAAACAAGTACTGAAAAAGCAGCAAATTTATCAGGACAAACAGGAACATCAGGACCAACAAAAAGAAAATCACCAAAATGAGTCACCAAAAAATGGAAAAAGGCAGGAAAAATATTTGATTCCATGGGACGGTGTTCTCCTGAAAGAAGACTTACTTGGAATGGAATGTAATTACAGTTTAAACATGTCATTGTGGAACAAACAAGGAATGACTTCATACTCTTTTCCATATGACCCATATGTTGTGCTAATTTGAGGGCTGAATGGAAAAATGCCACCATCGATATCTACATTTAACTGGGTCAGCTGAAATTAGGTACTGCCTTATTAAATAATTGAGTAATTCAAGATATTAAACCGTAATTGGATATAATACCCAATGCCAAAATACCTATGCGACCAAATAATCAAAATGTACCCAATAGATTACCCGTTGTCCAGAATTTTAGCCGACGTAAAAATTAACCGAAAAAGACTATAAAAGAAGGAACATTAGAATAACTAATTTCTGAGATACTATGTAAGCAAACAAAAGCGGAACGCGTAATTATCTAACACCCTAACGGTGGCCGCCGTATTGGCCGACAGGGCGTTTAGCCGACAACCAAAAAATGAGAAATTTAGCCGACAATTTAAGTAAAATGAGCAATAAAACTTATTCTGAAGCTGTGATTGGCCAATTTAAAACACTATTTCGTAAGCGGACAAATATACCTGTCTATCAACTAGCGTAACAAAGGTATTTTACCGCATCTGGCCATGCCTCGTGGGCCATGGCCATGCCTCAGCGGCCCGTGGGACTTGATATGAATCGATCACAACCGAACTACTGATTTATGGACCAATGAGACATTTATGGCGAATTATGATAAAAGTGTCGGCTAAATTTCCCATTTTTTCCTTGTCGGCTAAACGCCCCGTCGGCCAATTTTCTTAGCACCCACCCTAACACATGAAATTAACGCATTTGGCCATGCCTCAGCGGGCTATGGGACGTGACATGCATCTATTACTACTGAACAAAATATCACGACAGAATGAGTTCCCAAGTTGAGGTCCCAGACCGAAAGTCGATATGTCCAGACCGAAATGAACGCACAATGTGGCGTCGTGCATTCAAAATTACACGGTCTGGAAAAAAATGAACGCACGATAGTCTGGACATATGCAATTTTGAACGCACGATAGTCTGGACATATGCAATTTTGAACGCACGGTAGTCTGGACATATGCAATTTCGAACGCACGATAGTCTGGACATAAGCAATTTTGAACGCACGAAAGTCTGGACATTGTGACTCGGAGCGCACGAAAATTTTTTGAATGGAAACAAGAATGCCAAAAACTATTGAGTCCATGTTTGACTAAACACTCTTAACAGAGTGCTCACTCAAGTGAAAGCTTTCTACCAAGAAAACTTCAACTCACGAAACATCGAACGCAGGAAAATTCGCATCCAACATTTTGCTTTCTTTAAAACAATTTCACACCTAGAATTATAAACCCTTGCTGAAGTTGCGAAGCAAATCATACTTTAATAACTAGGTCGCTGGCCCCCCCTTCAGCCAATACTTTCAACGAACATATTTTATTAAACAAAATGTAGCAACTGCTTGGGCACTTCACCACAACCATCACCCTAACGTATCTATACTTGAAACGAATACATTATAAAAACGTTATCTGAACATGAACGCACGAAAGTCTGGACATACGCATTTTTGATCGCACGAAAGTCTGGACATGAGTGTTTTTGAACGCACGATAGTCTGGACATACGCATTTTTGATCGCACGAAAGTCTGGACATGAGTGTTTTTGAACGCACGATAGTCTGGACATGAACGCACAAATGAGCGCACGATTTTTCATTTAGAACGCACTAAAGTCTGGTCATATAAGATTTTGAACGCGGGAAAGTCTGGACATAAGCACGTTTGAACGCACGAAAGTCTGGACATAGGTGTTTTTGAACGCACAGATGAGCGCACGAATTTTAATTTGGAACGCACTAAAGTCTGGTCATATAAGATTTTGAACGCGCGAAAGTCTGGACATAAGCACGTTTGAACGCACGAAAGTCTGGACATAGGTGTTTTTGAACGCACAAATGAGCGCACGAAATTTAATTTGGAACGCACTAAAGTCTGGTCATATAAGATTTTGAACGCACGAAAGTCTGGACATAGGGAGTTTTGAACGCACGATGAACGCACGAAAAATTTTGAACGCACGAAAGTCTGGACATAGGCACTTTCCGTCTGGGAGGGTCTAGACATAGACACTTTCCGTCTGGGACGGTCTGGACATATCGACTTTCGGTCTGGCACCTCAACCTGGGTTATTCTCGCAATAAAATTCGTGCGTTTTTCAAATCTGATTGGTTGATCTCTCCTTTTCGGCTAATATTCCATTCGGCTAATTTT